>NC_045551.1:62354289-62374361 GCF_009769535.1 Thamnophis elegans | reverse complement strand
ACCAGTTGATAGCTTGTTACCTTTCTGACAGTGGGATGTCATATTTCATAAATGGCAATTTGCATTTAAAAGAAAATCCCGAGCTTATGAAGATGTGAGATAGGAGCCTTTCAGTGTCTGCCCAGGGTCTGTCTCCTTGCAATACACATATCTCCCCCATTTAATTAATTATAAGGATTGTGTTGACACCATTAATGTTTATGGATTTACAGGAGTCTGACCAGGCTCAGCAGCTGTTATGGAATTAATAGACTCTGATAGAAGAGTGCAATCCAATCATTAACATTCAGATTAAAAGGAAAGAAGGGTGGTTTATTATTTTCAAGGTTCCTGGAAGGAGAGAGGGGGAAAAAAAGGAGAAGAAGATAGAAATTGGTTCTTTAAGCAGAGTGTTGCAATATTTGAGAGGCTGCCACTTTTTTTCAGTACCATTGTAACTTTGAATGGTGACTAAATGAATAGAATAGAAAAACAGAGCTGGAAGGGACCTTGGAGGTCTCCTAGTCCAACCCCCTGCTTAGGCAGGTAACCCTACATCACTTCAGACAAATGGCTATCAACATCTTCTTAAAACTTCCATTGTTGGAGAATGCACAACTTCTGGAGGCAAGTTGTTCCACTGATTAATTGTTCTAAGGGTCAGGAAATTTCTCCTCATTTATAAGTTGCTTCTCTCCTTGATTAGTTTCCACCCATTGCTTCTTGTTCTATCCTCAGGTGCTTTGAAGAATACTTTGACTCCATCTTCTTTGTGGCAACTTCTGAGATATTGGAACTCTGCTATCATGTCTCCCCAGTCCTTCTTTTCATTAAAGTAGACATATCCAGTTCCTGCAACCGTTCTTCATATGATTCAGCCTCCAGTTCCCTAATCATCTTTGTTACTCTTGTCTGCACTCTTTCTAGAGTCTCAACATGCAGTATTCCAAGTGTGGCCTTATCAAGGCATTATAAAGTGATATTAATCCTTCACGTGATCTTGATTCTATCCCTCTGTTTATGCAGCCTAGAACTGTGTTGCACACTGCTGGCTCATATTTAAATGGTTGTCCATTAGGACTCCAAGAGCCCTTCACAGTTACTACTATTGAGCAAGGTACCACATATTCTGTACCTGTGCGTTTTGTTTTTCTTGCCTAAACCTTACTCTTTTCACCATAGAATTTCATTTTGTTAGATAGGGCCCAACGTTCAAGTTTGCAAGATCCTTCTGCATCTTAAGCCGGTCTTCTGGAGTGTTGTCTATTCCTGTCAGCTTGAATTGTTGTATGTGAACTGTTGCAAGTTGAGGACAACCTGTAATTGACACCATATTGGCTGGTTCTACACAAGTACTTTCCAAATCATACGTAGACTCATATTACCTGTCTTTGCTGATGACTGTAGCAAGATGATGATGTTCCAAGATCAATTACTGTGGTGTGAAGAATTCACACCTCAACATATTTTCAATCAATATTGTGTGTGGGTGTATTGTGTGAGTTCTTACGTATAACTCACAGAGACATACATATGCTATTACTGAATGTGCTCCATAACCATCGTTGGATAATGTACCTTGTCATTTGAACCAATGCCAGAATTTATTTTAGTGGAAAATTTGGAAGAATCTTGACAAATAGCAATAGCAATAATGCTTAGACTTGTACACCACTTCATAATGCTTTAAGGCCCACTCTAAGCACTTTACAGAGTCAGCATATAGCCCAACGGTGGGTTTCATTCATTTTACCACCGGTTGACCCCACGTGCGCACCTTTTGCTTATGTGCCTGGCCTTCCCTTCATGTGCTTTGCTCTCACATGCACCTTCCGTGCTTGCACCCAGCCTCAAAAACATGGCTAAATAGGATGGCATAGCACTGGGGCAGGTGATCGGTCCAACCCTCATTTTCCACTACCTGTTCGCCCCGAACTTGTCTGAACCGACTGAATACCACCTCTGGTTTTGCCCCCAACAATCTGTGTCTTCATTTTACCTACCTGAGAAGGATGGAAAGCAGAGTCAACTTGAGCCGGTTAGGATCGAACTGCTGGCAGTCGGCAGAGTTCAATAGTGGTTAATGTTTTACCTCTCAAGTTTTTCATATTCTTTGAGAGAGAAAGAGAGAATGAGAGAGAGATAGAGAGAATGAGAAAGACAATGAGAGAGAGAGAGAGAGAATGAGAGAGAGAACAAGAGATAGAACGAGAAAGAAATATATCACAGGATATGGAACCACAAAGTATTTTCATTCCCTTTCTGATTGTTCATATATTTTTTCTAGTTGAGAAACAATTGCACTGGACCAGGAGACACAGTGAAAGTATTACCCATCTGGTATGCGAGAATATAGAATCAAAAGAAGCCACTTTGCCATAACTTCTGAGACAACGAAGTCCACAAAGCTATACAATTCATGGTATGTTAACCTTCTGAGGGAATTTGTGGCTGTCCAAGAATCATGCCCATAAAGGAATCAGAAGAAAGATTGTATTACTTTTCAGATGCCTTAAAAAGTCAGATTAGATCATATCACAAGCGATGCGCAATTAAAATTGAGTTTATACAGGAGCTCAAAATCTCTGTGTTCTTTTTTTTCACCCACCCCCCCTTTTGATACATACTTGTGTGCATTTCACACAAGGTCTCTTTAAGCTGAGCTTTATACTAACACGCTACTGAGCTTTATGACTGATCTGTTTGGCAATTGCTTTTAATTAAAAAAAAATAAAGTGGTGACTGAACACCGATATATGACAGCGCTGATAATTAGAATTAGAATCACACTTACTAAATGTGTTTGTGGAATATATTAATACCTTAGGGACTTACATGTTATTAAGCAAAGTCTTCCATGCTATCTCAAAGGTATCCCCAAGTTGAGAAGCCTGAATCAAGGACATATTTACATTTATGTCATTCTTTCAAAAGGGATAAGGTGCTCAGTGACTAAGATGCTGAACTTGTCAATAAGAAAGGTCGGCAGTTCAACGGTTCAAATAGCTAGTGCCGTGTAACGGAGTGAGTTCCCGTTACTTGTCCCAGCTTCTGCCAACATAGAAGTTTGAAAGCATGTAAAAATACAAGAAGAAAAAATAGGAACCACCTTTGGTGGGAAGCAACATATTTCTCCGCTACTAACCCTCTTTGTCAGACTTCCACAAAGGTGGGAAAAATATGACATTCATAAATCTTCCGATGGTATGGTAGTAGATTTCCAAAATTGCACATAGGTTATTCTTGCGGCCACAATTATATGTAGGCTCAAATGCCATATAGATTTACTCATGTTTTCTGGTTTTATGCTTAGTACAAAAGTCTCAGGTTTCCATTCAATGTTGCCCCGGGTAACCTCTTTTAGCCAGTTTTGAATCCTTCCCAGTATTTCGTGGCCTCAGTACAGGACCACCAAATATGGTAGAATGTGACATCCCTTCTTCCACATTTCCAACACGGTGGAGATAACCCAAGAAACATTTTGGCTAACCTCGTTGGGGGGAAGTGCCACCTATAAACCATCTTGTATATGTTTTCTTTAAACACTGTAAATATTGTAAGTTTAATAGTCTTACTCCATTGATCCCACCATTTATATCCCACCAACTTTTCACTATCACTGCAACAATCACAAAACGATGGTATGAAGTAAGATTCAAGTGATAAAATTATATTTTAAAGCCATAACATATTAAATCCACTGAATTATGCTATCTTAAGGAACAGAGCAACAAGAACAATGAGGGCAAATAGAGAAGCATGCATTTAATTCAAGCCTTGGATGAGGGCGGGGAAACCCTTTTATCTCATATTGCAATTGTTCTTCATGTGTTTTAGCCTCCAGACCCCAATTCATTAAACCTTAACTCTCCCTTACAGTAAATTCACTAATTATAATAAATAGGTTTAGAAGTTGTCCTGACCAGTTAAATGGAAGGGGTGGAGCTTAAACTTACCTCTTCCCGCATTAACTAGAAAATATTGATCCACCCAGTCTCCAAAAAAAGGCACATTCTGTATAAAGTATAGTATAAAAGTATAAAAAAATCCACATTTGTCATGTCTGTGCTTTTCTGCATTTATCTTTGTACCAGTGGTAGTATTCATATTTTTTTTACTACTAGTTCTGTAGCTGTGGCTCAGTGGGCATGGCTTGGTGGCATAGCAGGGGAAGGATGCTGTAAAATCTCCATTCCCTCCCCACTCCAGAGGAAGGATACTGTAAAATCTCCATTCCCTCCACACTCAAGGGGAAGGATAGTGTAAAATGTCCATTCCCTCCCCACTCCAGAGGAAGGATACTGCAAAATCTTCATTCTCATCCCACTCCAGGGGAAGGATACTGCAAAATCTCCATTCCCTCCCCACTCCAGGGGAAGGATACTGCAAAATCCTCATTTCCTCACATTCCAGGGAAACAATACTATAAAACTTCCATTCCCTCCCGACTCCAGGGGAAGGAGGCTGTAAAATCTCCATTCCCTTCCCACTCCAGGGGAAGGTTACTGCAAAATCCACATCCCCTCCCAATCAGCTGGGACTCGGGAGGCAGAGAATAGATGGAGGTGGGGCCACACAGAGATGGTATTTACCGGTTCTCTGAATTACTCCAAATATCCACTACCGGTTCTGCAGAATTGGTTGGAACCTACTGAATACCACTTCTGCTTTGTATCTATGGGATTTTCCTCCCCAACGGATCTGCAAATATAGGTAATCACATTTATCTGTGCCTTCCTGATGATGTCTAATTATTAATTATAAGCAGCTCTTTGCAATTGATTTCTCTTGATCCCCTCTCTCTTTTCCTCCTCCTGGATAAATTATTAAATGTCTGCTCCCACCAGTGGATTATGTTCTGTGTCCATTACAGGTGGAGAATTTCTCTTCTGTTTAGCACTAAGCTGGTGGAGAATTAAAGGAAGAGGGAGAGAGCTCTATATAAGAAATTCTGATGTTAAATGTTAAATCATTTCTGCTCCACCACCCTCAGTAACTAGTTCCAAACCACAGTGGCTGTCCTGGTTATGTTCCCAGCAGTTATTAACAATTAATTAGCAATACAACTCAAACGCTATCAACTTTGCAATAGTAGACTAATTGTATGGCCTGTGAAGGGCTGCTACATTTTGCAAACAAATAGGAAGCTGTAGGCTGTTCTACTTGGAGAGACTTGGAACGATTTGTAACTTGGGATTTTTTTTATTTTTAGGGAATTAATGAAGGACATATTATTTCGTGCAGTGCAACTCCCCTCCCTCCCATGTAGGAAATTGCAGGACAGTTTTAAATTTCAGTCTTTGGAGGAGAAAATGATTGAAAGCTACTAACAGCTTGTGAGCTGAAAATACTTCAATATCCCTTTTATTGTTGAAAAGGGAAGGGAGTAACCAAAGCGAAGGAAAAATAATAGTTAGACATAGTTTTGATCTATTGTCTGTCTGTCTGTCTGTCTGTCTGTGTGTCTCTCCTATCTGTTGTGGCTCGGTAGGAGCCTTTGGAGCTGCTATCAGACTCTGAGAAGATAACAAGCAAGTGGCTCGTTAAGGATCTCCTCCTGCAGATAAAAGACTGAATGTGCCATGCCCAAGTTGCAGAAGTCAACGTTCGTTCGTTCATTCGTTCGTTCCGTTCCGTTCCGTGCCTGTCCTAGTCAAGTCTCTGTTTGTTTGCAATCATCGAGAAGAATCACTTGGATAAGTGATTTGCTTTATATAAACCTGGTTGCTGTAAGAGTTTGTTTTTGCATTTGCTGTTTAACTTTTTGCCAGAGAATTTATCTATGTTTATTTTGGGCTCGCAGCCAGCAAAAGCTGGGACTGATAAAGACATTCCTTTGCAAGCTGTGCGTGGCTGTCATTTCTGAATGAGCAAGGTGGGGGTCAGAACACCTATCTATCTATCCATCCCTCCATCCCTCCATCCATCCATCCATCCATCCATTCATCTATCTCTATCCATCCAATCATCCATATCTATCTATCTATCTATCTATCTATCTATCTATCTATCTATCTATCTATCTATCTATCTATCTATCTATCTATCATCTATCTATCTATCTATCTATCTATCTATCAATCATCTATCTATCTATCATCTATCTATCTATCTATCTATCTATCTATCTATCTATCTATCTATCTATCTATCTCATCTACTTACCTATCTATATGTCTGCAATATTAATACAGGCAGTAAATGACTATCAATGTTGAATAACTGTATCTTTAATTATAGATTTTTAATAAAAATAGATTAGCATTATCGGTTAAAAACACTATCAAACAATAATTATTCATGAATCATTAGTAACTTTGAAACATAGCCTCTTCTCCCATTCCATGTTTTGGCTTATTTTAACTGTTAGGTCTTATACTTTTCCTTCCATATTTGCAGCATCCGATCTTAGTAAATTTAATGGAACTGTCAATTTGTATCTCTCGGAATTTGACCAAGAAATTTCCCATTAATTATTATTAATTGGTAGTGCCCTAGTTTTTAATAAAAAGGACAGTGTACTTTATAATATGACAATCGTTCAACTAGAAAAATGGCCTAACTACAAGGGCAAGTAATATTAAATTCCCTAGAGCTAAGCATTTTTCTACAGTATAACAAACTGCAGTTACATTGACTGTTATATTAAATTGGCTAATTATATTAAGTTCTATTTGAGACAAAAGTGATTCTAAAATAATGTGTGATGAAAAATGTTTCAAACCTGAAATGTTTCAAGCTTGAAGTTTACCATTTCAATTATAAAACATCTAAAGAATGGTTGCTGGAATTGGGTATGTCTAGTTTAATGAAAAGAAGGACTAGGGGAGACACGATAGCAGTGTTCCAATATCTCAGGGGCTGCCACAAAGAAGAGGGAGTCAAGCTGTTCTCCCAAGCACTGAGGGCAGGACAAGAAGAAATGGATGGAAAACAAGGTAAAAAGCAACTTAGAAATAAAGAGAAATTTCCTGACATTTAGAAAAATTAATCAGTGAAACAACTTGCCTCTAGAAGTTGTGAATGCTCCAACTCTGGAAGTTTTTAAGAAAAGTTTGGATAACTTTGTCGGAAATGGTGTAGTGTTTCCCGCCAAAACAGGGGGTTGTACTAGAACCTCCAAGATCCCTTTCCATTCTGTTATTCTATTATTCTATTCAGTTATTCTGTTAACTAGAAATATTCTAATTCAAATATTCTAATATGCCATGTTCAAAAGAGAGGTTTTAAGTGCTCCTGGAAGAATTCCAGGTTTGAAACAGATATTTAAAGTTTGAAATAGCTCCAAAATAGCTTTTTTTTTAAAGGTTTATTTTAGTAAATTTGTAATGATACATTTTGGCCTTAATTTGCCTGCTATATGCTGAAGCGTTTTGAATTGGAAAGGTTTTGCACGTTTCTGTTTTCAAACACTGTAAGCTATTTAACGTATTGGAACAATCCCAAATCTTTTCATAGAGGTAATAATGCAAGGTAAATTGTCATTCTTCATTTATTACCCCGTTGAAATTTAAACTTGTTTCAAGGAAAACAGATTAGCCTTTAATGTCCTCTTTAAGTCACTTGTGAGAGGTGTTTTTTGAGAAGTAGAAACTTGTTATTGCAAGTCTGAACTCACACGTGTTCAGTAGACATATGGTTTCTTCCCACACACACAAACACACACTGAGATACAAAGAATGGAATTGTAAATGTGGAACCAAAAAAGCATCAGGTCTAAATGAAGCTCCTCTCCTGGATGGGAAGATGAGGACTTTTCTGCAAATAAATACCTATAAATTTAGTGATGGATCTGCCATCTCCCATATGCTGAGAAGATAATAATAATGTATTCTAATAGATTGAAATAGCTTTTTTTTTTTGTTCAATTCTGGGTGACCGTCAAACACAAATGTTTCCTGCAAACAGATTTTTGAGTCATTGAAGGAGGAGAAGCTAAAATCCAGGACCCAAGAGAGATAAAGGGGACATAGAAGAAAAGGCAGACCTTCTCTGGAACAAGTTAAATGCTTTGCAATCCCTTGAAAAGTTCATTTTTTTTTGTTTCCTTTCTTGGTTATATCAGCTATTGAATTTTATTGTCCCCATTCTTGGGATTTTTATTTAATGAAATTGGAAGGAAACCAAGTTTTGCAGACTGGTGGAAAAATAGAATAGAATTAGAATAGAATTTTATTATTTGTATGCCGCCCTTCTCCGGGAGGACTCAGGGCGGCGAACAATTCAAAAGGGGAAAATGGGGAACATAAAACGAAATACAGATAATTAAAATAAGCAAGAGTCACACAACCATACATGTCGAGAGGGGAGGGAACTCATCACCCCCAGGCCTGCCGGCAAAGCCAGGTTTTGACGGCTTTTCGGAAGGCCTGGAGAGAGGTGAGGGTCCGAATCCCTGAGGGAAGTTCATTCCAGAGGGCCGGAGCTGCCACAGAGAAGGCCCTCCCCCGGGTAGTAGCCAGATGGCATTGGCTGGTAGATGGAACCCGGAGGAGGCCAACCCTGTGAGAGCTATGGGTCTATGGGAGATAATTGGCAGCAGGCTGTCTCTCAAGTACCCAGAAAGGAAAGAAGGAAGGAAGGAAGGAAGGGATAAAGACAAGAGAATGAGAATGAAATTCAAAAGATCTAGTTGCCCAGGAAATTAGCTGCTATTACAGGTGTATATTTTTGAAATGACTGCACATTATTTCCTCCCTTTTGAACTAACAGATCTGACAGTAAGAACTGAAGTAGCTTCTTGGATGAGAAGCAAAATGTATTCAAGGAAAAACAAAGGAAGTCCAGTTGCCTTTTGAAAAAGTACTTTTGGAACAACAATGACTGGGATTTTCCATATACGTTTCTATGTAGGTTCTCCCTTTTCTTTTCAGATTTATCCTTCCTTCTATCCAGAATTGCCATTTCAATTTTTACCCAGACTTCCAGCACCTTCCTTCCTTCTTTTCATCCACATATCATTCTCCCCCCTCCTCCTTCTCCTTGTTTCTCCTGGAAAAGAAGGAGGAGAATGATTTATGGTATATTTGGTCTCCATGTATGAAAAGACAAATGGTTGATATAAGCAGTTGCAAATGGAAAAACCTATTGTTCAGGCAATTACTTCTAATTAGGAGTTAATTAGAATGATTGTTTATAAGGATCTCAGATGAGGCTGGATCTCAGGGATTGGCTTCAACTTTAGTTGGCCATGTTATTTTAATAAGATGGACAGCTTCCAAACACCATGCCAACAAAAGTGAGTATAGTCACGGCTATGGTTTTCGCAGTTGCAATGGATGGCTGTAAAACTTGGACCACAAGGAAGGTTAAGCGCCAAAGAACAGAGGCCTTTGAACTCTGGTGCTGGAGAAGGCTCCTGCAAGTCTCTTGGACTGCAATGTGCTCAAACCGGTCAGTCCTAGAGGAGATCAATCCTGACTGCTCTTTAGAAGGCCAGATCCTAAAGAGAAAACTCAAGTACTTTGGCCCCCCAATGAGAAGGAAGGACTCCCTGTAGAAGATACAAATGCTGGGAAAGATGGAGGGCAAAAGAAGAAGGGAACAACAGAGAATGAGGTGGCTAGATGGAGTCACAGAAGTAGTAGCCATGAGCTTAAATGGACTCCGGAGGATGGGAGAGGACAGGAAGGCCTGGAGGAACATTTTCCATGGAGTTGTGATGGGTCGGACATGACTTTGCAACTAACAAAAATGACAAGGAGTTAATTTGAGTATATATAATTATGACCCTGACCCTTAAGGACTGTGCATTCTGACAAACATGTACAAAAACAAACCTGTACACATCACATGTGTATATTTGGTGGATGAGGCTGCATCTTAGATTGGCTTCAGCTTCAGTTGGCCATCTTGTTCTAATAAGATGTGCAGCTTATAAACAACGATGAATTTTGTCTGAATCTGTGTTTATCGAAATGCATAAATATGCAGATGTATAATTTCTCTTTTTGTTGTAAGAGGTTCATTCTAAAATCCTTTTGGGATCAATGTGAAATTGTCAATATATAGATCTCTCACAAACTTCTGCAGCCCAAGTGTTATACATTCCTTTATAATTGATAGCCATTTTTCACTATCGTACTATCTTATGATCTTCCTTTTTGAGTTATTAGTTTTATTGTTGTTGGGAGACACCTAGAGAAATTCAAAATGGATGACATATAAATCCTTTACATAAATAAATTTGCACACCTAAAAAGATGTCCGTTCCCAGGAACCTTATATAGGCGATCCACAACTGGAACAATAGAGGCTGATATTAATTCTATATTTAATGCTCAGCTCCTTCCAATCACCCTGATTCTACCCCAAATTAAGAGGGAGATTACCCTAGGGACGTGGTAGCTCAGTGGCTATGATGCTGTGCTTGTCAATCAGAAATGTCGGCAGTTCGGCAGTTCGAATCCCTAGCGCCACGTAACAGAGTGAGCTCCCATAACTTCTGCCAACCTAGCAGTTCAAAAGCACATTAAAAATGCAAGTAGAAAAATAGGGACCACCTTTGGTGGGAAGGTAACAGTGTTCTGTGCACCTTTGGCATTTAGCCATGCCAGCCACATGACCATGGAGACATCTTCGGACAATGCTGGCTCTTTGTTTTTGAAACAGAGATGTGCACCGCCCCATAGAGTCGGGAACAATTAGCACATATGTGCAAAGCTTTACCTTAGGGAGATTACAGGCAAAAAGAGAGTTTATTTCACCTTGAATTATAGAATTCAAGAGTGGTTTGAATTCAAAAAAAATGTTTGCAATAAGGTAAAAGTAAAAGTTCCCCTCGAGGAAGGAAGGAGGGAAGGAAGGAGAGTAGGAGAGAAGAAAGGAGGGAAGGAAGGAGGGAAGGAAGGAAGAAGAAGTAGGAATGTTGTAAGATAAGATGGAGTTATGGGACAGTAAGAAAGCAATTTCAAGTATATTGTCAACTGTAGGGGAAAAAATTGTTTTAAATACATATTATTAATAACAGTTATGAGATCACATAATTTTGAATGTATATATGAAATTAATAAAAAAAATTAAAAAAAGATTTTTAACAAACACAATCTAAAATATATTGAGAAAAAATAAAATAAAAAAGGTTAATAACAACAACAAAAAAGTTCCCCTCGAACATATGTGCTAGTTGTTCCCAACTCGAGGGGGCGATGCTCATCACTGTTTCAAAACCAAAGAGCCACCCCTGTCCGAAGACGTCTCCATGGTCATGTGACTGGTATGACTATATGCTGAAGGTGTCTGGAACACTGTTCCCTTCCCACCAAAGGTGGTCCCTATTTTTCTACTTGCATTTTTTATGTCCTTTCGAACTGCTAAGTTGGCAGAAGCTGGGACAAGTAATAGGAGCTCATTCCGTTACGTGGCACTCGGGATTCGAACCGTTGAACTGCTGACCTTTCTGATCGACAAGCTCAGTGTCTTAGCCCCTGAGCCACTGTTTGCAATAGAGGGCCTCATTTATTTCATTCCCAACAAAATATTCTGAAAAGGTATGGATTGCAGTGCCCAACAAACTCATTTGTTTTGTGACTGCATATTTTACATTCCTTGCAACAGGCTCTTTATATTCACCGTAATAGGCTGGGAATAGAGCTGCGTTTTCCTTTGTCATGTTGGGTCGTGATATCTATTTCTGAAATACTTCAAAGTTGTAAGATAAATTAAGGAAATAGTCCTTGTGTATAATGAGTGCTTGTCTTTGAATGAAGTTGCCCTGAGGTGAGACCATTATGTCATCTTACAAAATCATTCCCAAAGCACGATTGAATGAAGGCTGAAGAGAGATATGCTCTTGAAAAACAGAAACGTCAAATAGATCTTGTTCCGACTTTTTCCGTTAAGGATAATGGGTATTTCCATATAAGGGATGCTGTGGCTCAGTGGCTAAGATGCTGAGCTTGTTGATCAGAAAGGTTGGCAGTTCGGTGGTTCGAATCCCTAGCGCTGCATAATGGAGTGAGCTCCCATTACTTGTCCCAGCTTCTGCCAACCTAGCAGTTCAAAAGCATGTAAAAATGCAAGTAGAAGAATAGGGACCACCTTTGGTGGGAAGGTCACAGCGCTCCGTGCACCTTCAGGGTTCATTCATGCCAGCCACATGACCATGGAGACATCTTCGACTCTTCGGCTTTGAAATGGAGATGAGCACTGCCCCCTAGAGTTGAGAATGACTGGCATATATCTGTGAGGGGAACCGTTACCTTTACCTTCAACAATTATGGGGAAGTCTTCAGTTCGTGCTTAAGACATAATCTGCAACCTTAAGGCATTACAGAAGCAACATAGCTTCTGAGCCGAGGTGGCGCAGTGGTTAGGGTGCAGTACTGCAGGCCACTTCAGCTGACTGTGATCTGCAGTTCAGCGGTTCTAATCTCACCGGCTCAAGGTTGACTCAGCCTTCCATCCTTCCGAGGTGGGTGAAATGAGGACCCAGACTGTGGGGGCAATTTGCTGACTCAATTTGCTAAAAATCTGTAAACCGCTTAGAGAGGGCTGAAGGCCCTATGAAGCGGTATATAAGTCTAATAAATAAATAAATAAATAAATATTTCTCTGCTACTCACTAAAGTTAACCCTCTTTCGTCAGACTTCCCACAAAGGTGGAAAAAAGATGAAATTAATTAAATTAAGTTAGTGACTCTTAAAACAGGCTTTTTAGGCTCATATTTATGGAGGTCAGAGAGTGGCATGGTGGCCTAGTGATGAAGACACTTGCCTCCCATTTATAAGGTTGAGACTTGATGACAATGGCAGATGTTTCTCCATTAGGGTGTAAAGGAAAAAATATCTACTGCGAACTCCGTGTGGTGTCAGGAAAGGCATCCGGCCAGTAAATGCTCAGGGCCACATAGTTGCCCCAACTCTATCCCAAATTAAGGAATTAGGTAAAGGTAAATGTTCCCCTCACAGAGCTGCCAGGCCGATATCTTCCAAACACCACACTGTAGCAGCAATTACTTGGCAAGAAGTCAGGAACTGATCTTAACCTTAATGAATTGAATTAATTGTCTCCTGCAAACTCCCCTCCTTTTTCGGTCCTCTTTATTCCCTGTGGGAGGGGCCATTCACCGTCCACCTGTGCCTTTACTCCTATGTCAGCTCTTGTTCCTTAACTGTTCCATTTTCCTGGCAGCTCTGTGCATATGCACATCGGGAATAGGCTCCAGCTTTCCTTCTGCTTCACTGATATCCAACTCCAAAGGCAGCTGATAACTGTCAGATGCCCCTGGCCTCCTCTCTGCCTCTAATGCAGAGCTCTCATCAGAGCCTTCCCCAGACTCCAGGACTGGCCCAAGTTCCTCCCCAACCTCCTCACTGTCTGAGTCTGCCACCAGCTTCACTGGCCACTGGCAGGCCACAATAGTAGGTTCTAGGAAGTATGGTGAAAGTAAACTCTACACCAGTGGTGTCAAACTTGTGGCCCGTGGGCTGGATATGTCATGTGCTGGCCATGCCCACACCTGGTTTAGCAAAAAGGGGGAAAAGTCATGATACATCATATGATGATACCATGATGGTGCACGTTTGACACACCCCTGCTCTACACAAACAGTATTTGCATGAGCTTCTGAGAGTAGTCCAGAACCTTCAATCTTTACAAAGTTCTCTTGCCCATCAATTCATACAAAATTGCAGTATTTACATCGTTGCTCCATCATGTAAACTTTGGTGTCCTGATAGATTGTGTAGACTCTACTTATAGGATTGGCTGATCGGTGCTGATCATTCATTTTGTATTTCCAAGGTTCAGTGTAGTCGTAGTTATTCCTCTTATCACATGGATTCCCCTGCCATTTACAATTTATAGAATATCTTGTTTCATAGAATAGAATAGAATAGAATAGAATAGAATAGAATAGAATACAATACAATACAATACAATACAATACAAGAGTTGGAAGGGACCTTGAAGGTCTTCTAGTTCAACTATCTGCTTAGGCAGGAAGCACTACACCACTTCAGACAAATGGTTATCCAGCATCTTCTTAAAAACTTCCAATGTTGGAGCATTCACAAATTCTGGAGGCAAGTTGCTCCACTGATTAATTGTTCTAACTGCCAGGAAATTTCTCCTTAGTTCTAAGTTGCTTCTCTCCTTGATTAGTTTCCACCCATTGCTTCTTGTCCTACCCTCAGGTGCTTTGGAGAATAGCTTGACTCCCTCTTCTTTGTGGCAACGCACAAAGATATTGGAAGACTGTTTAACTGTATTTTGCCCTGGAGTTGTTTCAAGAGTAAAGAACATTTTAAAAAACCATTAGAAAAAATAGAATCCTATGACCATGGACTACTTTGTGGAAGTCCTTGTGAAGTAGAATCTTTGATGCCATGCTATTTTTTTAAAAACATTCTAACATGCTGTTAAAACATTTCATTTACTTGCTCAAATGTTTCAAAATTTAAATGTGAAGGTTTTGTTTCATTCAGCTTAGTTTCATAGAATGTTTCTTTGGTTCTTTTTTTCCTGACAATACTTGTTCTAGTCTCCTTATTTTAATGGCTTTAATTGAATGTGCATTGTTCTTGTTTATTAAAGCAGATTAATGAGTTTTCCAAACAAACAACTGAGACCCCTGGAAAAAAAAGCAAAGACATGAAAAATTAATGAAAACTATTTTGCAGCATTGTTCAAGTCAATTTGCCATGACCTCCTTCATTCGACTGCTCCTTAGCCCATTTTCCATTTTCTCCACAGCTGGTTAGACAATGACAATTGTGATCCAGCAATCTGCAGGACACTAACTTTAGAACTGTGACATAATACATCATGTTGCTATTTTACGCAGCTATAATACAAAGTTTACTGGATTAAAATTATTGCTGCTGTTTTTGTTCTTTGCAGAGTTTTACAAGATATAGCATTAAGCAAACTTGGTGAAATTAATGGGTTGAAATAAATTGGATATATGTGTGTATTTATATGGAAGGAGGGGGAGGGAGGAAGGGGGGAGGGGGAGAGGGAGAGACAGGGAGACAGAGAGAGACAGAGAGACTGAAAGACAGAGAGACAGAGACAGAGGGAGAGAGACAGACAGACAGACATTAAAGGAATGTTCTTATTTAGGAGGATAATAAATTATAGTTCCAGGGATTGAGCAAACAGAGCAGGAGAGCTAATAGGAGTTTCTTAGTAGAATTCAGCAGAAGAATAAAATAGAAGAAGAAGAAGAAGAAGAAGAAGAAGAAGAAGAAGAAGAAGAAGAAGAAGAAGAAGAGGAGGAGGAGGAGGAAGAGGAGGAGGAGAAGGAGGAGGAAGAGGAGGAGGAGGAGGAGGAGGAAGAGGAAGAGGAAGAGGAAGAGGAAGAGGAAGAAGAGGAGGAGGAGGAAGAGGAGGAGGAGGAGGAGGAGGAAGAGGAGGAGGAGGAAGAGGAGGAAGGAGAAGGAGAAGGAGAAAAAAGAGGAAGGAAGAAGAGGAAGAGGAAGAGGAAGAGGAAGAGGAGGAGGAGGAGGAAGAGGAAGAAGAAGAGGAAGAGGAAGAGGAGGAGGAGTAAGAGGAAGAAGAAGAACAGGAAGAAGAGGAAGAAGAAGAAGAAGAAGAAGAAGAAGAAGAAGAAGAAGAACTAGAAGAACTAGAAGAACAAGAAGAAGAGGAGGATGAGAACAGTTTTAGAAATTCTGTGCTCAGTTACGGAGGATAAGTGTCTCCTAATTACAATGATACATGTAGACAGATGATGATTGCTTATTGAGATGATAGAGTGATGGCATGCTGTTGATCAAACAGAGGCTGTTGTAGGAGCTAAAGGAAGAATATAAAGTAGAGAGTTTTCAAAGTCTGAGCTTTGAAAACTAGCTATTAAAATTAAAATTATAAAGGTAGCAGGAATTTGGGGGCTGGAATTTGGCTGGTGATAATAAGGATGATAATGACACACACACACACACACACACACACACATGTGCTGATAAATAAATAAAGGGAGACTAGTATAGATCTATTTCAAGCTATTTAGCTCTCATCAGCCAGCCATACCCTTACTGGGATTCGAACCTGTGCTATATTACATCTTAGGCAAACGTCTTAGCCATTAAGCCACTGGTCTCCTCCTTATCAGCTGAAGCCAGGGAGGAAGGTCTATATTTAGTGTCACAACCCCTGGTATACCCCAATTATGGGAGGAAGCTAACTGCTTCCATTATCTGTCAATCGGCTCGTCACAAGAGTCCATCACGACAGAAACCCAATATTTTTACTGTTGCCTTTGTTATATTTGTGTTATATTTGTGCTGATAAATAAATATATATATTAGATTGATAACTAGATGATGGATAATGGATAGATGGATGGGGATGGCTAGATGGATGGATAGATGAAGGAAGGAAGAAAGGAAGAGGAAGGAAGGAAGGATAGACAGACAGATAGAATGTGCAGATTGGACCATTAGTTCATAAAACATAGTATTTCCAGAAGCACATATCAGAAACATCACAAAGTTGCTTCGACAACTTATCACTTCTGCTGAATTTCATCTCCTTTCATCATGCAAGGAGAAAACAATTCTGCCAGGATCTGGAAAGGTAGTTTAAACATCTGAAGGCCCAGTTCATTAGCTTCACGGCTAATGTCCAGAGCTGAAGTTTCACATAGTCCTGGCTTCCAACTTGTACCTTCTAACATAGGAGGATGTATAAATCCAGGCAATTTTACTATATGGAAAGTACGTAAGCCTGTTAGGTCATAGTGATATCTAGACTGCTTGTAATCTGAAAAATGAAATATAGCACATCTGGCAAATAAGCCATATTTTTCTGCCAAACACTCAATGGAAATTAGAGTTAATGTATGAAGCCAAATTTGGCATGAGCCAATGTGCTTCATATCCTTGGCATTTTGCAGTATCTCATCACATGGAATATTAAGTTTCCTTATGTTGCAAGATTCTACAAACCAGCTCTCATAAGTGTTGGGGAGTGCAAATTGGTTGTGTTCACATCAAAATGACAAGGGAATTATCTTATTGGAGGCATGATGTGGATCTATCATTTGAAATGGTTTTTGTTATTGTTGTTGTTATTATTATTATTATACAATTGTATCACAGCGGCCAGTTGTTTCGCCGGATTTGGCATTGGTTACTAGTCGGGCCCCACCCAGGGGCCTAGGACGTCGTAACGTATTTTCGTAATATGCGTGCGGATCCAAGCAGTGCGGCTTTTTGCATTTGACTGATGGTGATTTTGTCAATTTTTAACTGTTTCAAATGTAATTCCAGTGCTTTTGGAATAGCACTCCGTGTGCCAATTACCACTGGAATTACCACTACTGGTTTGTGCCATAGTCATTAAATTTCTATTTTTAAGTCCTGGTATTTTGCAATTTTTTCATGTTCCTTCTCGGCGACCCTGCTATCACCTGGTATTGCAATGTCTATTATTGTGACCTTGTTTTTCTCAACCAGTGTGATGTCTGGTGTATTATGCGCCAGTATTTTGTCTGTTTGTATTATTATTATTATTATTATTATTTCAAAAACAATGTGAAACCACAACTGTCAGTTCTTTAACTGGTGTTGGCCTTCATTAGTATTGAATTATTCCCAGGATGAATACCATGGATTCCATGAATAGGTAGAGGCAGATTTTGTTTTCTTATTTTCCTCCCCGCAAAAAGAAGGTGTGATTTATACTCCGGTGCGACTTATAGTCCAGAAAATACGGTACTTTTATTTTTACTAGGTAAAATGTCAAATTTTGTTCTCAGATCTTTCTTTGAAAATTTTTCCAAATACGTTTCCACTGACTGGTTTTAGATTAGATTAGATTAGGCTCCGGATCCAATTGCAATCAGTACACTGTGACGGGGCCAGGCATCCACCATGTACACAAGTGCTGTGCATGCATGCACACCACCGCCCTGTGACACTCCAGCTGTTTGCCGGAGCATCGCACAGGTGCCATACACTACGTGTGCATGCACAAATATCCCGGTTGGCTCAAATAGAGGTAAGGAGAGTGGGCGGGGCCCTCCGAAGCCCGGTACCGGTACGCCCATACTGGGGCATACCAGCTGGAACCCACCACTGTTCCTCAGTATTCCCTAAGCTTGATTCAATTAAGTTAAGAGAACAACAAGGACTCCATAGTTCAATACTGGGCTAAGAATATTATCTTCTTTTGGTATACTGGGTCAATTTTCACATAAACTTGAAATCTGGGCTGAACTGTTCTTCCTTTTCAGCTATAACAACTCTGAATTAGTTCTGACTTTGGTTCTAATAATTCTGAAGCAACTCTTGTTTGCAATCTATAAGATATATTATTTCACTGTTTCCCTTTTAGATCCATATCCGCTGTCACCCACAATCTGTCAAAATAAATCAATCATGCTTTCCGCAAGAGCTTTCGTGCTGGAAAGGGGTCCTAATCGTGATGGTTTTTCAGGACTTGAAATTCTGAATATTTGTATGGCATTTTATTGATTTTTTAGAAATGGTTCCCATTACCACATTAAAACTGTCTTGGTGATTTAAATTGACCATAATATCTATCACTCTTAACTGACTGCAA
The DNA here is from genome assembly GCF_009769535.1 of Thamnophis elegans. NCBI lineage: Eukaryota > Metazoa > Chordata > Lepidosauria > Squamata > Natricidae > Thamnophis > Thamnophis elegans. The sequence continues at coordinate 62,355,874 of NC_045551.1, read as the reverse complement.
TGATTAATAATATATAGATTTTTTTGATATCCTCTTTATTTGAGTAATGGTGCAGCTGAAAGAAAATGAGAAGTTGTCGTTGTGTGACGTTTTTGTTTGTAAAGTCGCTTTCAGTCCCATTTACCCCACAGGGTAGTAGTTGTGTGGGGATAACATTCATTTATTTTTTAGTACTTGTGGGAATAACATTCATTTATTCATCTACAGGGCTTATGAGTCCATTCAACGGTTTCTCTCTCTCTCTCTCTCTCTCTCTCTCCACCTCCACCTCCACCTCCACCTCCACCTCCACCTCCACCTCCACCTCCATCTATCTCCATCTCCATCTCCATCTCCATCTCCATCTATATCTATATCTATATATCTCTATCTGACTTCTCTATCTGAGAACCCAGATTGTTGTTGGGGGAATTATGCTGACTCTGTAAACTGCTTAGAGAGGGCTGAAAGCCCTATGAAGCGGTATATAAGTCTAATTGCTATTGCTATCTCTATCTCTTATCTATCTATCTATCTATCTATCTATCATCTATCTATCTATCTATCTATCAAGATTGTTAACTAGATGATGGATAGTGGATAGATGGATGGGAATGGATAGATGGATGGATAGATGAAAGAAGGAAGAAAGGAAGAGGAAGGAAGGAAGGAAGGAAGGAGGAAGGAAAGACAGACAGATAGATAGACAGACAGACAAACAGAATGTGCAGATTGGACCATTTTATATATTACTCTGTGTGTGTGTTTGTGTGTGTGTGTCTTCAAGCTTAACTCTGGAACACCTTGAGCAATTTCAACCAAACTTGGCACACAGATTATTTATTCTCTGGGAGCAAATACTGTAGGGGTAAGACACCCCTAGCACCTTTCAGGCTGTGTGTTCTGTTAAGATACAGCCTGTTGTGCCTTAAAATGGCTTCTACGTACAGTGTTGTGGAGTTGCCATGGCAATGGCTTCACACTACTCCACAAGTAGTAGCTCCCTCTGGTAAGGGGAGAAATCCAACATTAGAAATTGTGGTGACATTCATGGAAGGACAGTTGGAATAAATAAATTCCTGGTCAATGCCGGGTTAGTAGGTAATAAAAACAGATGAACAACTGTAACCCTAAAACATTGTAAATAACCACTTAAGAACAGAACCTAGCATTCATGTCAAGAAGCTAATTTCTTTGTCCCTGAGGCTTGATGCCATAGCCATGTCTTCAATGATGCTTTGAGAACCTAGATAGAGGAAGCAGTTGGAATATACTGCAGGAATGGCAATTGAAATGGACAATCTATAAGTAGCCCTGACATGGCTATCCTTGTTTGATGGGTAGATATTATCAGGAGAAGTCGATTGAAAGACGAACATTATTATTTCATCTTGCATTCTCACTGATAAATGGAAAAATGTAATTTATCAATCAATCAATCAGTCAGTCAATTAATTATGTTATGTCAGGTATAATCCTTCTCAGAAAGGTATGTATAAAATGGCGAGACAATATTGTTTCCTACTACCTACAACAGATTATACCTGGAGTTTCTCTAAATTGGTTTAGGAATCTGAGAAACCATGGCTACGTTATTACTTGGGTT
>NC_045551.1:62291789-62349289 GCF_009769535.1 Thamnophis elegans | reverse complement strand
ATTTTTGTATGCCGCCCTGAGTCCTTGGGAGAAGGACGGCATATAAATCTAATAAATCTCAATCTGTCAATCTCAAATATGCTTTGCCCATAAATGAGAGATTAGAGACTGAGGGTAACATCAGAAATTTGTAAATATGCTGCTTGTAAAAATGACATTATAGGAATTCTTTGTGGGACGATCAACACTCTAGGAGATAAGAAAGCTGACTGGTTTCTAATGAAATTCATTTTTTCTCCTGATTTTTCCCCCCTGAATGGACTGTGATCAACTTCTCTCTGATAATATAAGAAAGTAATGCAGGGTTCTTAAAACCTCAGGGTCTATTATAGCTGAGAGCATGCTAGCACACTTTAACTAAAACTTTATCATTGACTGATCTGTTTGAAGCATTATTCTCCAGATCATGGACATTTAAGTGGCGATGTCTTTGAATAATCCGGGAAAAAAGAGGGGTGGTGGTCACAGATCCTACATTCTACCAGAGCAGATTAATCACACGGAGTTTACAAATTCTGTATTTGTGGAAGAATGTAAGAAGAAGTTGGAAAAGCATGTTTTAAGGATGGTTAAATTCGCTTTGCTGCAAAAATTGCAGAGCGTTGGACCTTCATTTTTTTGTGACCTGCCCATTTTGAATTAATCTGATTGTGTCATTCTATGAGCAATGAAGTTACTTGTGGGAAAAACCTTGCAGGAGAATTGTGATGGAATGGAAGGCAAAATGTGTCCTCCCCTTATTTTGTGCATAGGAGGTGTGTATTATTTTGCAGAGAGAGTTACTCCAAGAACTATTATAGCCCTTAGTAATAACACTTTGACTTATATACCACTTCACAGTGCTTTTACCACCCTCTCTAAGTGGTTTACAGAGTCAGCATCTTGCCCCATCAACCTGGATCTTCATTTTACTGACCTGGGAAGGATGGAAGGCTGAGTCAACATTGAGTCTGAACGAACTGCTGGCAGTTGGCAGAATTTGCCTGCAATACTGCATTCTAACCACTGGGCCACCAAAGCTCTTTATTCTAGTTTATAATTCTAGGAACTATGACTTGACATTGTCAAACTGGATAGAATAGAATAGAATAGAATTTTATTATTTGTATGCCACCCTTCTCCGGGAGGATTCAGGGTGGCAAACAATTCAAAAGGGGAAAAAGGGGAACATAAAAGTGAAATACAAATAGTAAAAATAAGCAACAGTCGCACAACCATACATGTCGAGAGGGGAGGGAACTCATCACCCCCAGGCCTGCCGGCAAAGCCAGGTTTTGACGGCTTTTCGGAAGGCCTGGAGAGAGGTGAGGGTCCGAATCCCTGCGGGGAGTTCATTCCAGAGGGCCGGAGCTGCCACAGAGAAGGCCCTCCCCCGGGTAATAGCCAGATGGCATTGGCTGGTAGATGGCACCCGGAGGAGGCCGACCCTGTGAGATCTAATGGGTCTGTGGGAGGTAATTGGCAGCAGGCGGTCTCTCAAGTACCCAGATCCAATACCATGAAGGGCTTTATAAGTTACGACTAGCACCTTGAAGCGTATCCGGAGACTGATCGGTAACCAGTGCAGCTCGCGGAGGATAGGTGTAACGTGGGTGTACCGAGGTGCACCCACAATCGCTCGCGCGGCTGCATTCTGGACGAGTTGAAGTCTCTGAATACTCTTCAAGGGCTGCCCCATGTAGAGCGCATTGCAGTAGAAAGGTTCGTGTTACTTACTGTTCTCAACCTTCCGTAGTTAGCAAATGATTAAATTACCAATTTCATTTAGCTTTCATTTAGGATAGAGAATGGAAACAGTTCCATATGAAAGTACCCTTCGACATAACTTTTGTATTTGATATTACTTGGCTACTCCAGTAAAATAGCTGGACTATTATTTCTTAGAGACAATTTTAATACACTTTGAGAACTCTCATATTTATTTAACTGGACATTGATGCACATTAGAATAATTTCTAGATTCAACTGATGCCTAAGGCATGGAGGCCAAATTTCTGATGTGTTAAGGGATTTGTTATGAAATTGTTTTTCTTGAACATTTGGAGAAGGGATGGGCATTTTCTTTCTTTTTCATTTCTTTGATCACTAGTTTCTTTTAAATTTCCCCATCACTTTATTTCCTCCCTTATCAAGAAAAATAACAACAGGGAAATGGACATGCCAATTATCAGAATGCAAACTGCATGTATATAGAATTGGCTATATACGCTATCTATTCTATATTCTATATGGGTTTTTTTTTTTTTTTTGTACTGTCACATTAAGGTACCTGGTTTCTGCATTTTTTTTCCTTGATGTAGTCCTGAACTTTTTATGTGTTCATTGAAAAATATATTAAAAAATTCTGAAAAGGGCAGATTTGGTATGTAGTCCCTGCTTTGTGTTGTATGGGGATGGCAGAAAGAGTTTTGCAAAGACAGAATAGTGTTCAGTTGCTCTCTTTGTGTCATAGCAACAGCCAAGACATGATTACAACCCAATCTAGTGGAACAATTACATTTTGCTCACTGTAGCAGGGTCCTATATAAAATAAGCTGGAGTAAATGAACTATTATTTGCTGTGATAGGATTCATTTATTCACTACCGGTTCTGTGGGCGTAGCTTGGTGGGCATGGCATGGCTTGGTGGGAATAGCCAGGGAAAGTTACCACAAAATCTCCTTTTCCTCCAGATCAGCTGGGACTCAGGAGGCAGAGAATAGATGGGGGCAGGGCCAGTCAGAGGTGGTATTTACCGGTTCTTCGAACTACTCAAAATTTCCAATCTCCAGAACCTGGTCAGAACCTGATGAATCCCACCTATGGTGTGTGTGTGTGTGTGTGTGTGTGTGTGTGTGTGTGTGTGTGTGTGTGAGAGAGAGAGAGAGAGAGAGAGAGAGAGAGAGAGAGAGAGAATCTTAATATATGCATATAGAAAGGTGTAGAGATAGAGATGATAGATAGATGACAGATAGATGACAGATAGATAGATAGATAGATAGATAGATAGATAGATGACAGATAGATAGATAGATAGATAGATAGATAGATAGATAGATAGATAGATAGATAGATGGATGGATGGATGGATGGATGGATGGATGGATGGATGGATGGATGGACGGACGGACAGACAGACAGACAGATAGATAGATAGGGGTAAATAGACAGATAGAGATAGAGATGATATAGATATAACATATAAATAACAAAATCTGTTATTTCTCTGTTTAGCTGAGAAGAAAACAATTGTCTAAAAAATGAGGCCATCATATAATTCTTGAAGATTTTTCTATTTTGGTTCCCTTCATTTACAGGAGGAAAATAATGGGTAGAAAAGTAAATCATTAGTCTTGTAAATTCTAAAAGAATGTTATTTGGATGGATGTCTGACATTGTTTACAGTATTTCAGAGGTTTTTAAAACAGATTTCCAGATATTTCCAGAAATCCAGAACCCGCTGAATTTCACCCCTGCCATGGGGCAGCAAGATGCTGGACTTTTCAGCTGGAAAGCCACAAGCCCAGGTTTGAGACCTGAGCAGCAGTGACATGGTAATCTCCCATCTGCCAAGGCTCCAAGTAACACATCCCATTCAATAAGAACTCCGAGGCAGTCAAATTCCTCAAAGAAAATTTCATTGGGACATATCAAATTGGCACGAGCCTGGTGGAAAACCAGCTCTAAGTTCCCGCCAATTTTACAACCATTTAAAAGTAAAACTTTGTCACATGGTCCAATCAGTATACAGTCCAAGTGCTAGGTGACTTCAGTCTCCACCTTTCGAACACCTGCAGCAACATCATTGATTCCCAGGGAAAAGAATTTAATTTAGACTACAAGGCCCCCAGCTATCTCTACTCCCCCCCTCCCTGGCCCCTTCACTCCATCTATCTATCTATCTAATCTACCATCTATTTCTATCTTTCTCTTTATTATATCTATCTATCATATCTGTATATATCTACAGTATCTATCTATCTATCTATCTATCTATCTATCTATCTATCTATCTATCTATCTATCTAATCTATCATCTATTTCTATCTTTCTCTTTATTATATCTATCTATCTGTCATGCTGTGTGTGTGTGTGTGTGTGTGTGTGTGTGTGTGTGTGTGTGTGTGTGTGTGTGTGTTATGGTCCCATTCTTCTGTCTAGGACCTTCCACTACCAAACCTCTACAGGTCTCTTTCTGGAAGCCTTAACTTCTTTCTTTCAAGCTTTGAACCCTTGCCTCCTTTCACACAGATGTTCCATGATTTATTCTTCTAGGATGAGCAAAGTTTTCAACCTCTGTTTTCCCCTCTTTTCTCCGAACAGCTGCTCAAATAATTTCAGCATATCTTTTTGAAAACCTTCTCAAGTCAACCTCTCACCTTCTAGAAAGGTAAAGTGCATACATGCATTTGTTGTGTCTTAGGGGCGATGTGACAAAGATGAGCTTTGATGACTGATGGTGCTGAAGTATCTTGTGACATTTGTGGAAGAAATGGAGGGCAGGAAACACTGACTTTGGAATGACTTTGCTTGTCTATGAATCAACTTTGTTCTTGCTTTCTATGCCACTTCTTTTCAATATTCTTTTTTTCCACATAGCTTTTTCTTTCCATACCAAAAAAATAATTCTATATATTAACAGAAAGAGTAATTTCTTCCTTCTATTGCTACCATCTTTATCAGTATGAATTTCTACTGAATCAGATGTTGTCTACCTCTGTGAAAAAGGTCATCCATTTCAGAAATTTTGCCTAGATTATTTGAGAGAATACAGAATAAAATAATTAGTATTCCAGAACGTGCTGGAATATCTCTATTTCTCTATATCTATCTATCTATCTATCTATCTATCTATCTATCTATCTATCTATCTATCTATCTATCTATCATCTATCTATAGACATCCATCCGAATAACATTCTTATAAAGTTTATAAGACTAATAATTTACCATACGCACAAACACATACACATCCTTTTCTGAAATTCTGAAAATCATATTGTTATATTCTTTATATTTATAAAAGCAGCACCTGTGTAAGTCGAAAACATAAGCCATTTATTGAAGGAGACATAAGCTGAAATGAATTTCCAAAATAAGAAGTAAAACAGAAAAACAGAGGAAGGTACAGAAAGTAGAATATTTCTATCCAACATAATACAATGCAGTTTTAAATTTTAATCCAATCATTTTTATTACTTTTCTTTATGTCTCTCAGAATTTCAAGAGGTTTCCTGAGAAAAAAGAATCTTAAAACTGTCCTCTGTTGTATACAATTGTCTACCACTTTTTTTTATCACAGCATCCTTTAATGTTTTCCTCTCTCTCTCCTAATGCATTTTCCTTATAAAATAAAAATGGGATGGTTAATTTCTAATTAGATATAATAATGGTCAGGCCTCAAAGTTTTGCCTTTCTCTGTATGTGATAAAGAAGAATTGAAGGATTTTCTGAAAGAAAAGGTAGACCTCACCTTATCACCACAATTGAGCCCAAAATGTATGTTGTTGAGTGAGACATTTGACAAGTGAATTTTGCCCTATTTTATGACCTTTCTTGCCACAGTTGTTAAGTGAATCACTGCAGCTGTTATGGTAGAAACCACGTTGTTAAGGGAGTCTGACTTCTACTTTGATTTTCCTTGTCAGAAGGTTGCAAAAGGGGACTGCATGATTCTGGGACATGGCAACTGACATGAATACAAGTCTGTTGCCAAGCATCTGAATTTTGATAACATGACCTTGGGGATGCTACAATGGTTTTAAATGTGAAAAATGGTCATAAGTAACTTTTTTCAGCGCTGTTGTAATTTAAACAGACAATAAGCCAACTGTTGTTACATTTAGGAGTACCTGTACTTTAAACTTAAGTGTTAATTGGCATTTCAGAAAGCCTTGCCAAATCTGTCTTGTGAAGGCGATCTTATTTATTGCACATCTTCATCTTGTAACCAAGATGATGATTTTATACAACTACCAGCTGATAATTTGGCATTGCCCGGGTATTTACGTATCCCAATTCTGTATTGGACAGGAAAAGGAATGAATAATAATTGGAAATGTAAAGGTGGAACAGGCTGTCCTCCCTCGTTCCATTAGCATCACCGCAATTCCTGAAGAGGCAATGACAAGGGAAGTGTCTCCCTGAGCCTTGATTTCGGCGTCAATTAAATTTGTTGAAAATGTTTTCCCTCTGCCCCCCAGAAGTGTCAAGAACAATGATACCACTTTGTTGAAAGGGTCCAGACCAAACGTAATTTCTAATGTTGGATTTTCTCCCTTATCGGAGGGAGCCTCCTTGTGGAGTACTGTGAAGCCGTTACCATGGAAACTTCAGTATGCTGTACAGTAGAAGCCATTTTATGGCACTACAGTAGAAGCCATTTTAAGGCACAACATGCTGTATCTTAAGAGAACACACACCTCGATGGGTGTTATGGGTGTCTTACCCCACAGTATTTGTTTCCAGAAAGTAAGTCAACTATATAACAAGTTTGGTTGGAATTGCTCGAGGCGTTTATTCTGGAACACACACACACACACACACACACACACACACACACACACACACACACACATCTATCTATCTATCTATCTATCTATCTATCTATCTATCTATCTATCTATCTATCTATCTATCTATCTATCTATCTATCTATCTATCTCTACATCTATCTATCTATCTATCTATCTATCTATCTATCTATCTATCTATCTATCTATCCTCTATCATCTATCTTCATTGACATTCAAATGAAGTCTCTGGTAGAATCAGCATTGACCCTTCCAAACCTGAAATGTGTTCATTATTTTCTGTTAACTAAATTTATATCCAGTCTCTGCATGGTTTAATAACTAACATAGCTCTTTTTAAATGTTTTTAGTACAGTACCAAATAATTTAGCAATGAATAAAGGTCTAGTTATTTACTAGTGTACCCTTTTGCCTATTCAGAATGAAATTTATCGTTGTAGTAGTAGCCAAGTTCATTAATGGAATGAAACAAATATGCATGATATACATTTAAAACAACAAGCAAATTTGGGTTCAAATGGATGACCTAATTAAAACTATATAAGGAAAATTCCTCCTAAGCAATAACCTATAGATTTCAGGAATAATTATGAGGAAATATAGCTCTGGGCTCATTTGCCCAGGTAATTCATATGTGTTTCTCACTCTCTGGTTCTTGCTGTCTTTCTCCTTCTCCTTCTTTCAAAAGAAACTGATCTCAGGGTGTGCAATCACTTTTCTTTTTAGAAAAAAAGGAAATCCATTGAAATCAATCTGGTTGCTCTTTGGAAAGATAGTAACTGAAAGTGAATCTCAAATACTTTGGACGCTTAACGAGAAGAGAGGACTTATTGGAAAAGACCCTGATATTGGGAAAGATGAAAGGCCAAAGGAGAAGGGGATGGCAGGCAGAGGATGAGATGGTTAGATAGTGTCATCAATGCAATGAACATTGATTTGGGTGAACTATGGGAGACAGTGAAGAATATGGAAGGCCTGGTGTGTTATGATTTATAGGGTCACAAAGAGTCAGATTTGACTTAGTGACCGAACCGTAAAATTGTAGCTTATTGTTCAGAAATCTAATTCCCTATTTTCTTTCTTCTTTTTCTCTTCTTCTGTAACATTCCCGTGGTTCGCCCATGAGGCCAATGTTGAGAAAAGACAGGAGACAACCTTTCTCGGGATGGAGCGACCCAGATTGGGGTCTGAGAGCCCCTTTTATTGAGATAGGACAAAGGCAGGAGGAGCAATAGCATGTGAGTAAAAACAGCCTGTAAAAGTACAATTTCTAATCTACTGCTCAGTCTATATATGGTTAAATCCTGGACGTCAATGGTAGGGCACATATCAGAATGTTATGTTATGCACTATCAGGATGTTATGGCGTTCTAGGAGTTTGTTTTCTCCTGTGTGGTTCAGCGTGACTCTGCAAGCCCTAGTATGAACTGGGCCATGGGGGACACACACCTACACACATTCTTCTCAACTTCTTCTTTTCTTTTTGAATAAACTCCATCCTTGTTCTATCATCTATATCTACCAGAGGTGGTATTCAGCAGGTTCTGACCAATTCTGGAGAACTGGTAGTGAAAATTTTGAGTAGTTTGGAGAACTGGTAAATACCACCTCTGACTGGCCCCACCCCCATCTACCCTCTGCCTCCTGAGTCCCAACTGATTGGGAGGGAATGGGGATTTTGCAGTAACTTTCCCCTGCTATGCCCACCAAGTCATGCCCACCAAGCCATGCCCACAGAACCAATAGTAAAAACAAAAATTGAATTCCACCATTGATATCTACGTATCTATATATCTATCATCAATCCTCTTTCTTTCTTCCACCAAAAACAGTGGTGGCTTCATGTGTGTGTGTGTGGGGGGGGGGGAGAACATGTCAAAATGATAAACAGTATTATACAGTTTCAGAATACTTTGCCCCGTTTTGCATATGTGTTGTGAGATGGAGCCTGAAGCTCAACTGTAACACACTGATTTCATAATCTTGATGTCAGCCTTCCAGATAGCATCCAAAATTAAATCAGAGTCCAAGGCAAAGTACTTCTCAAAGTTCCAATTTATTAAGAGAGCCATGTTGGCACATCTGGGGGAAAAAACGAATCTGAAACTTCCTCCATTTCCTCCCCCCCAAGTTAAAATTCATGATCTTGTGCCCACACCCACAAGACCATCACATGTCCAATCTTCCATTGCCATTCTGTCAGTTCCACCCATCCAGTTCCGGTCAGGTGCAGAGGTACCAAGACAAAGGATGACCTTGGCAATCTAGAAAGGAATTTTATTTTAGCTACATAAAATTCTACTCCTTACTATCCCTACTCCCAATTCCCCACTAATGAAAGAGCATAGTAGAATAAAAGTGTGGCAGGCCAAAGATCCCAAAAGGAATATGGCTACAGGCCTGACACTTGATACACATACTCTATTGCCCAAACCAAGATATTGACACGAATGGTAAGAGTGAGTCCCAATATAAGTGGAAACTTTTCAACTGAAATGGATCATCATTAATAAGATGATCAAAGGCCTGCAGACTATGCGCCAGGCCTGCAGTTATATCCCTTTTAGGATCTTTGGCCTGCCACACTCTCTCTTATTTCATTATACTGTTTCATTAGTGTAGTAGTTGGAAGGGGAGAATAGAAAGGAGTCATTGTTGTCATTCTTTTCTAGAAGCCCAAGGTCATCTTTTGTCTCCGCACCTTGGCACCTGACCAGAAGCAGCTGGGTGGAGATGCCAGCATGGAAGAAGAAGATTGGACCATGTGATGGATTTGTCGGTGTGGGGACAAGATCATGAACTTTCAACTGGGTGGGAATCCGATGTAACATCCAGAATTGGGATTTCACAGATGTGCTAAGATGTCTGATTTATTAAATTGGAACTTTAAGGATCGTTTTGCCTTGGACTCTGATTTAATTCACATGATACTTGGAACGCTGACACTATGTAAAATGGCTGCAGGATTTGGGTTTGATTAATCTAAAGAAAAGAAGAAGTAGGGGTGACACAATGTCAGTATTCCAGTGTTTGATAGGCTGCCACAAAAAGAGAGGGTCAAATTATTCTCCAAAGCACCAGAGGGCAGGACAAGAAACAATGGTTGGAAAATAATCAAGGAGAGAAGCAACTTAGAACTAAGGAGAAATTTCTTGACTGTTAGAACAATTAATCAGTGGAACAACTTGCCTCCAAAAGTTGTGAATGCTCCAACATTGGAAGTTTTTAAGAAGATGTTGGATAACCATTTGTCTGAAGTGGTGTAGGGCTTCCTGCCTAAGCAGACAACAACTTGCAGTTAAGAAGAGACTTCCTAACAGTAAAGGCAATCAACCAGTAGAACAGCTTGCCTTCAAGAATCATGGGCACTCCATCACTGGAGGGTTTTAAGAAGAAATTTGACAGTCACTTGTCTGAAATGGTATAGATTCTCCTGATTGAGTAGGGGGCTGGATTAGAAGACCTCCAAGGTCCCTTCCAGCTCTATTTCTATTCTAATATGAATGCTCTATATTCAAGTTCGAGTACATTTTTAAAGGATCTACTCCACAATGTAAATAGACATACCGTAATGAGTTTTTGAGAAGAACATAAAATATCAGCCACATTGATTGGATGGAATACTCTGCACATTTCCCATTGCAGCTTTAATTATTCACCAGATATGTTTGTCCCTGTGACTATTACAGCTTGTTGTTTTCAAAATATCCTTTCTCTATCAGCTAATCCTTCTTCGTTATTTTTCGAAGTCTCCTTTGAACCAAGCTTTCCTGGGTTGATGAGATAATATTATTTCTGAGTAGATTTGGTTTACCGCCTTAACTTGGAGTCCTCAAAATACTGAAGACATTCATCTTTTACACAAGACAATGTCACCCTTGATATATGGATTGTATGATTTAATGACACCTAAGGTGCGTTTTTTTTAATGGTTAGTTCACATAGCTTTACTTTTAAATGTTGCACAATCAAGTTACAAAAAAATGATAGATGCCCACAAGTCAACAAATCCGATTTTAAAGTTCCAAACAGATAAAGGAGAAGGGAACTTCCCTCAACACAATATAATTTGTTTCAATCCCCATTTCTAGCTGAAGTGCAGAGTAATAATTTGGCTTGAATGTGTGTTATGGGAGGCCTTAATTATGCTAAATGTATTAGAGGAAGGTCAGCCCTCAAGTAAAGGATAAAAGAGTATCGAACGAAGAGTAAGTAGTTTTCAGGATTTTGAGCAGCTTATAAAGCTATATTAATCTCTCTGCTAGTCGTTCAGGTTTAGCTTTTCAGTCATGTAAATGCAGGCATTAACAATAAAAGAGAGCTACTTTGTTTTCAAGGGATGATTGGTGCCAAGAAAATTGCTTAGCATTGTTTAAATGTGCAATCAAAACTCCACTGGGAACGGCATCAGTCTTAAACAGTTAATATATGGCAAAGCTTCGAAATGCAGACAAAGGCAAATGAGTATGGATAAACTAGGGAAGGAACACAAATGAAGAAGAGATCACAGGAAAGGTGGCCTGATAATATGGTTTATTTGTTTCTTTTTTTTTCATTGAAGTTTCTTAATTAACTACCAGAGGCTTGAGGTTTTGTGACAGTGTCACCATTTCCTCCCACTAGATTCTGGCCTCTGAGATACAAATCTTTTCTCTCTTGGGGGAAATTATGCAAAGAAGCTCTTCACTTTCTATTATAACTACACGGCCTACAGTTGAATTTATAAACCAACCAGTGCATACATCATTTAATTCTTTCACTTCTAAAAACCACTGCCTGCATTATGCCTCATCTTACTAAACTTGGTGTCACATCTTCATTAGGAATTAGAGTTTTAGCTGCTCGGTTTAGCTGAGGACAGCAAAAAAAAAAGGAAAGGAAAGGCATTTTGCGAGAAGTTTTGGGCTGTAGGAACTGTTGTGGCAGAAAGTTTCCAGGCCTTCTTCAAGTCGTGTCTTCTTCTCCTTCAGGTATGTCAGTTGACTTCTCTAACATGTCCCAAAGGTGCTTTTTTGAAGAGACAACTGGACTATGTGGTTTTTCTTTGAAGATATTTAGTTTCTCATCCAAGAAGCTTCTTCAGTTCTGAGCTGAATGGTGGAAAAACTACCTGACAATTTTAGAAGTCTTTGTTGTGATTTCATTATACCTCACACAATAAGTACATAAGTTGTTCAATCAACAACTTTAGATTTTGAAATATTTAAATCATGTGTGCAAAGAAGGGTTCTATGCAGGCAAAAGGACTAAATTTCATCCCAAGGACTGTCTTTCAATTTTATTATTCTTTAGGCATCTTCTTATTTTCTTTAATCGGGTCTTTCTTTAATTATTAGTTGCATAAGGTTGCTTTGTAGGCAAATTTCTGTCAAAAACTAAATTTGCTATTAGCGCTTTCAGATAAACTGGAAACTACTTATCTGTAGGATTCTTTCATGTTATTTTAGCAAACTGCAAACTAAAAAAATCATTTTTTTTTAGGATTCTTGTTCTCTTAAAAAATATTCAGTAAAAAGAATATAAACAAAAATGTAGGAAGTAATAGACCATTCAGGCATAAATTCTACAAATGGCCATGCTTGACCAAATTCAGGGTATGCATGCTGTAATTAAACAATGACTAACATGTAATTTCCCAGAGAGATTCAATAAAGTAATTTAAAATGTGATATAGCTATAAAAGCACAATCTGACAATCAGTCTGAAAACAATAATAAAGAGCTCTTTCAGATGTCAATAAGTTCAAGGGTGGGAGAGAAAAAAGAAAAAAAAAAGAAAAAGAACTACTTGCAACTTTTACTCTGAAAATGTTTCCAAATGATATTTACCAGAATCAATATTATTATTTTTTCCCTTTTCCTCCTCCTCCTCCTCCTCCTCCTCCTCCTCCTCCTCCTCCTCCTCTTCTTCTCTTTCTCTTTCTCGTCCTCCTCCTCCTCCTCCTCTCCCCCTTCAGAAATTGTGGATGCTCCATCACTGGAGCCTTTCAAGAAGATAGACAGCCATCTTTCTCCTGCTCCAACATGGGCTTGGACTAGAATATCTCCAAGGTCCCTTCCATGTTCTATGTCCTCCTTCCTTCCTTCCTTCCTTCCTTCCTTCCTTCCTTCCTTCCTTCCTTCCTTCCTTTCCTCCTCCTCCTCTTCCTCCTCCTCCTCCTCCTCCTCCTCCTCCTCCTCTTCTTCTTCTTCTTCTTCTTCTTCTTCTTCTTCTTCTTCTTCTTCTTCTTCTTCTTCCTCTTCTTCTTCTTCCTCCTCCTCTTCCTCCTCCTCCTCTTCCTCTTCTTGGACATGGTACCAAGTGCCCCGATGATGATGATGTTAGTGTTACTACAGGATAGTCCTTTGGGAAGAGTTTGAGATAATAAGAAATTTTCAGGCTATCATCAGGATTCATGCCAGTTCAACTCATTAAAACCATTTAAACTGCATCTTGCACAATCCTCACAAGAGCTGGGTTCGAAACCACATAACTTTTAATTAAATAATGCATTGTTATTGTTATTATTTCAAAAAAAGTAGTGCTTTATTTGTCTTAATTGAATAATTGCAAGTGTGGCAACAAGACTTCTTTCAAATGCATTAGGACAATTATGAGTTAATTCTTATTCAATTACAACAAAAGTTCAGCACTGCCATTTATCACCTGCTACCTTTTTAAAGAAATTAATTGTAAAATAATAATTGCTTCATTTTTGAGTCCATTAGGAATGATTAATGAATTCATTCTTCCTCTCTCTTTCAATGTTATGCACTGTATCGGAGAAACAATTCACAAACTGACAGTTTCAATCAAACCCATACTCTCTTTTTTTTTTGCCTTTATTCACAGTTCCCTAAATGTCAGTTAACTGAGCCAGATATATTGGCAACTTTTATATCCAAAATTATTTGCCCATTAATGCCAAAGGGGGAAGAACTACCTGCCTTCATTAAAACCTACTTTTTCCCCCCTCCAGATTACTCAATCACTGTTCAGTGGATGTTTTCAAGGCAGAAAGGATCCTGTCACGGCTCCTTCACTTAATAACCAAGAAAGAACTCCATGTTTTAGAATTAAGTGTATTTTTACTGATTATAAATGATGAGAAGCGAAGCAAAGCTGGATCTGAGCAAAAGAGCGTGAAAGCAATAGATATCATTACATGATTCATTCCCCTCCCCTTGGGACCCCGGTCCATAATCCAATCATATACCACCCAACTGTCAGGTGGGAGACATCTTCAAAAATCATCATCAGGATGGAATGCTGGACAGTTGGTCTCGGCGGGAAACTCCCCTCCTTCTACATGCGCTAACGGATGGTGAGAACGACTCCCAATTAACAGTCCTCCTGCACATATTATTTCCCTCACCCAAATACCATGTCCTCCCTCCCCGTTTCAATGGCAGCTGAAAGCAAGCAGCAAAACAGAGGCTGACAATTTCAACATTTTCAACATTTTCCAAAGTCTGTGTTGGACTAAGTTATACTGCATCTTTATATCTGGGATTGTTATTGTTGTTAGTTGCGAAGTTGTGTCCGACCCATCGTGACCCCATGGACAATGTTCCTCCAGGCCTCCCTATCCTCTACCATCCTCTGGAGTCCATTTGAGCTCACACCTACTGCTTCAGTGACTCTATACAGCTACCTCATTCTCTGTCGTCCCCTTCTTCTTTTGCCCCCCCCCCCCATCTTTCCCAGCATGAGGCTTTTCTCCAGTGAGTCCTTCCTTATATATCTGGGGTAACTAAATCCTATCAGCTGAATCAAAATACTAGCAATATTATTTTAAAAAAAGAAAGAAAGGAAAATGACTTTCAACCCAACATTGAAGGAGGAATGTATTGACATAAATGAATTGCCTGACACACTTTGACAAATGCCTTAATCAGAGATGCTTATAATTGCTAAAGGAATGATGTGTGTATGTATACTGGGCAATTGCAAAACAGATTGGGGGAAATTAAAAAAAAAAGACTTTTATTTGTGGAATCCTTGGTGTTCCCTGACTTTGGTTGCTCAAACAAGCTCAGAGAGCACACCAAGGATTTCACAATTCAATTCTGAGCGTGAGACAAGTAAGTCCATATCTATTTGATTCCAGAGCTAGGACTCAGGAAAGCTTTGATTGGGTTAGAATTTAGAGTTATGGTGGTTGGCATGCCACCTGGGACAGAAATGTTATCTCATTAGAACCCCTTAATGAATTAATGAAGCCAATCAGATTACAGAATAACAGAGTTGGATGGGATCTTGGAGGTCTTCTAGTCCAACCCCCTTCTTAGGTAGGAAACCCTACATCACTACAGACAAATGATTATCCAAACTCTTCTTAAAGACTTCCAGTTTTGGGGCATTCACAATTTATGGAGGCAAGTTGTTCCACTGATTAATTGTTCTAACTGTCAGGAAATTTCTCCTTAGTTCTAAGTTGCTTCTCCCCTTGATTAGTTTCCACTCATTGCTTCTTGTCCTGCCCTCAGGTGTTTTGAAGAATAGCTTGTCTCCCTCTTCTTTGTGGCCGCCTCTGAGATATTGGAAGACTGCTATCACATAACCCCTAGTCCTTCTTTTCATTAAACTAGACATACCCAGTTCCTGCAACCGTTCTTCATATGTTTTAGCCTCCAGTCCTCTAAACATCTTTGTTGCTCTTCTCTGCATTCTTTCTAGAGTCTCCACATCTTATTTTAAAAGATTATTTTAAAAAGGTGTCCGGCCATCCATCATCCATCCATCCATCCATCCATCCATCCATCCATCCATCCATCCATCCATCCATCTATCTATCTATCTATCTATCTATCTATCTATCTATCTATCTATCTATCTATCTATCTATCATGTATCTGTATCTCTATCTCTGTCTCTTTCTCTGTCTCTTTCTACCCACCACCTGGATCAGATCACTATTTTGGATTAGATTACCTGCAAATTTATCCTACTCCATTGAGTCACTTTTTTAAAAAAAAAAGATATAATTTAAGGAAACTAATCTATTTGGGATTAATGCCATTATTGAAGAAAGCAAAACCAATAGAAAAAACCACAATTTCAGTTTTTTCCCTTAAATTGGAATTAGGTTCCTAAGAAAGAGTGTCTGAGTAAAAGTTTACTGCTTTAATATTAATTTCAAAATAGCGTAGAGACATAATTTTCAAAAGGTATATTTGAATAAATTCAGATACACTTAATGGTGATGCAAAAGAAATTTTCTATTCTTTTGGCCAAGTGGATTATATTCATTGTGATATCCTTAAAAAGATGAGTGTTCTGAAATCTACTACTGCCAAAATACAGCCATTTTTGCAAATAAAAAAATCTCCAGCAATCCAACTTTCACACAAAAAATTGTCCAGAAAATTTAGAAACACATAATATAAGTTCATTAGAGGAATTATCCCAAATAATTCGTCATTTCTCCAACCTCTGAATCTCCTGATATCACAGTGTAGGAATTTAGCACCTACTCCTCTCCGAGAAAAAGGAAATATTTAAGGAAATATTAAAAGGACAGAATATCCCCCCTAAAAGGGAGGCAGAAACTCAGCTCCCCACCTTTGTCTATGGGTCATTAAGGCCTGAGCCAAGTCTATTCTACATAACATGTTTCTACATACCTCCTTCAGGCAGAGCCATAATAGGAATCCCAAAGCACTTTCATTACATCGTCACCAAGCAACAACTCAACCAAGCTTGGACTCAAAAGACAGTCAGCTTACAAAATTAGCTAAGACCCCCCCCAATCCCTGGGAGTCTGATCACCAATCAGAATACATTTCTTACACAGGAACAGGAAGCTCCAAGGTGGGGCCCAAGAGACGGTATAAAACTCAGACTCCCTCAGCACCTCCTTTTTTCTTCAAGATCTTCAAGGCACGTGATCGCCTTTTCCTCCAGGACCTCAAACCATGTAGTCCTGTTCATCATTAAAAAACCATCTTTCCAAACAGCCACCATGTTTCCAGTGTCTTTCTCCCCACTTGGAACGGAACCCAGAAAGATATTTCTTCCAACAACAGAATAGCAGAAATGGATAGGAGCTTATAAAAAGGTTATTCCTCAACTTTCACGGAAACCGGCTGAATAATTTGCAAAAAAATAAAATAAAATCACCGTTCTTAGTCGATTGGTGCTGTGGGCTAAAGGAAATCCTTCATTGTGAAATTAAACTTTTTAGTACATCCTTGGGGAAATCTTGCCATAATTCGTAGGCGTCTGAATGTAATTTTTAAGCTTCTTCTGTCTTCATCGGTGGCGGGGAAAGACAGGGAAAATTTGGATCATAGCAACTGTGCTTTTTCATCCTTCTCTTCAATTTTATTAAGATGTAGGAAGATGGATTTTTCCAGATGCCTGGTGTGCTTGATTCCATAATTCTATTTATATTACCAGAGCCTTTGATTCGTAGCTTACAGCCCTGAAGCATTTGATAATGTGAGGACACTTTATTCGATAACTGCTTTCAGAGTCCCTTTCTACGGTGTTTCTACTATTTATAGATTTCAAAAGGCCAATCTATATGTATCTAGTCTGGATCTAAAAATTTCTCTTTAGAGTTTTATGAGGCTCACCTCTTAGTGAGCTCCTTTTCTTTCATGTTCTCCAGTTTTACTACCTAACAAGCTCAAATCATCCTGCTGTAACTTTCAACAGTCAGTGCTTGAGAGCAGCATCGTTCTAAAGCAGAATTTAGCCAGCCTGGGAATTCTGGGAGTTGAAGTCCACCTATCTTTATTTGTTTATTTATTTATTACCCGTTTATTTCATTTAGTTATTTATTTATTTATTACCCATAACATTGTACTGAGAACTTGGGCATATGAAACCTTTGCCAGACCAATTCTCGGATACAGCTCGTCTGCCGGGAATCCGCAAAGCATACTGGACATTAATACGATTGAGCGGGTCCAGAGGTATTTCGTGAGAAGAGTCCTCCACTCTTCTGCTCACAATAGAATCCCTTACACCACCAGGCTCGAAATTTTGGGCTTGGACAACCCGTAACTAGGCTGCCTACAGTCCAGTGGTGGGTTTCAAATTTTTTTCGAACCTATTCTGTGGGTGTTGCCTCCTTTGTGGGAGTGGCTTTCCGGCCATGTGATCTGGTGGGAGTGGCTTGCTGGCCATGTGTTTTTTCTTTCTTTCTTTCTTTCTTTCTTTCTTTCTTTCTTTCTTTCTTTCTTTCTTTCTTTCTCTCTTTCTCTCTCTCTCTTTCTCTCTCTCTCTCTCTCTCCTTTTGTCTCTCTGTCCCTTTTTCCTTTTTCCTTTCATCTCTCTCTCACTTTTTCTTTCTTTTTTATTTATTTATTTCTTCCTTTCTTTCTCTTTCTCTCTCTGTGTGAGTCTGTCTGTCTGTCTGTCTGTCTGTCTCTCTGTCTGTGTGTCAGTGGTGGGTTTCAAAAATTTTTGGAACCTCTTCTGTAGGTGTGGCCTGCTTTCTGGGTCCATTGGCGGAACCTCTTCTAACTGGTTCGGTAGATTTGACGAACCGGTTCTACCGAACTGGTGCGAACTGGCAGGAACCCACCTATGCTACGGTCTTACCTAAGCATAGTATGCAAAATTGTGTGCTACTATGTCCTACTCTCAACAACTACTTCAGCTTCAACCTCAATTGTAAACAATAGATCCAAACTTGATTGCAGAAAATACGACTTCAGCAACAGAGTGGTCAATGTCTGGAATGTTCTACCTGACTCCATTGTTACTTCCTCTAACCCCCACAGATTCAACCTTCAGTTGTCTACCATGGGCCTCACCCCATTCCTAAGAGGTCCATAATGGGGTGTGCATGAGTGCACCAGCATGCCTACCATCTCTGTCCTAGTGTCCCCATTTATTTGTATTCATTTCCTTGTCCATGTCCATGTTTATACTTATACCTGTTAACTTCAGAGGTGGGTTCCTATCAGTTTGCACCTATTCGGTAGAACCGGTTCGTCAACTCTACCGAACCGGTTAGAAAAGGTTCCACCAGTGGACCCGGAAAGCAGGCCACACCTACAGAAGAGGTTCCAAATTTTTTTGAAACCCACCACTGCCACAGACAGACAGACAGACAGACAGAGAGAGAAAAAGAGAAAGAAAGGAAGAAATAAATAAAGAAAGAAAGAAAAAAGAAAGAAAAAGAGTGAAAGAGAGATGAAAAAAAGAAAAAGTTTAGAGTTTAGAGTTTAGAGTTTTATTTCATTTGTATGCTGCCCTTTTCCCTAAGGGGACTCAGGGCGGCTCACAACTCAAAAAGGGAAGGGGGGATACAAACAGTTTAACAAGAACACAAAACTATACATAGTTAAAAAGCACAACAATCATACCATTCGAAATAGGGGCAGCAAATCTTTAGCCCCAGGCCTGTTGGAACAGCCAGGTTTTAAGGGCTATGCGGAAGGCCTGGAGGGTGGTGAGGGTACGAATCTCCACGGGGAGTTCATTCCAGAGGGTCGGAGCAGCCACAGAGAAGGCTCTCCTCCGGGTAGTTGCCAGTCGACACTGGCCAGCAGATGGAATTCGGAGGAGGCCTAGTCTGTGGGATCTAATTGGTCTTGTGGAGGTAATTGGCAGTAGGCGGTCTCTCAAGTACCCAGGTCCAATACCATGAAGGGCTTTATAAGTGACGACTAGCGCCTTGAAGCGTATCCGGAGACCAATAGGCAGCCAGTGCAGCTCGCGGAGGATAGGTGTTACGTGGGTGAACCGAGGTGACAGAAAGACAAAAGGAAGGAAGGAAAGAGAGAGAGAGAGAGAACACATGGCGCTGGCAAGCCACTCCCACCAGGTCACATGGCCGGCAAGCCACTCCCACAAGGAGGCCACACCCACAGAGTAGGTTCCAAATTTTTTTGAAACCCACCACTGGTTAACTTGTACATGTTCGACAAACTAAATAAATAAACAAATAAATCTTCAAGTTGCTAAGGTTGTGAAGCAACCTCTTTACAATTTCCCCCACTTTTTCGGCTTTGCTTGATTTATGGCATTGCTTGGGAGGAGAAAAACAAGAAAATAAGGTGGCAATTTTATTATCAGGATTGCAAAGGGAACCCATTTACTTATTTCTTCCCTACTTTACGATCCTCGGGTGCCACTTTTCATTACAGTAAAATCATTTGAAGGGTGCAATAAAGAACACAACTTTGTAAGATAACATAAGAACAATTGATAAATAATAAATAGTCATCTTAACAGCTGGAAAAAAGGAAAATAGAAATGAAAAGAAACCTATGGAGAGAGAAAAATACTTTTTAATTTACTCACTAAACTTCCATAGAGAATAGACTATATGTGTGCCTTTAGAATATCCACCTCTGAATAAATTTTAAGAGGTCATTGATTCTTTATTTAATCATAAGCCTTCTTCAAAATGTAAGGATTGGCTGGGCCTAAGTGAAAGAAGGATTTTCTTAAAAAAACACTTAAACACAAACTTTTTAAGCCTGAATAAACCAACAAAAATAATAACCATGTCAGAACTTTCTCCTCAGTACTTAAATTGGCCTAATAAAAACTCCAATGGTTAACTTAGAGGTAAAGGTATAGATTCCCCTCACACATATGTGCTAGTCATTCCTTACTCTAGGGGGCAGTGCTCATGTTTGTTTCAAAGCTGAAGAGCCAGCGCTG
Organism: Thamnophis elegans; assembly: GCF_009769535.1. NCBI lineage: Eukaryota > Metazoa > Chordata > Lepidosauria > Squamata > Natricidae > Thamnophis > Thamnophis elegans. The sequence continues at coordinate 62,329,169 of NC_045551.1, read as the reverse complement.
TCTGATGACGTTTCCCTGGTCATGTGGCCGGCATGATTAAACATCAAAGGCACATGGAACACTGTTCCCTTCCCACCAAAGATGGTCCCTATTTTTCTACTTGCATTTTTACGTGCTTTTGAACTGCTAGGTTGGCAGAAGCTGTGACAAGTAACGGGAGCTCAATCCATTATGCAGTGCTAGGGATTCGAACCACCGAACTGCCGACCTTTCTGATCGACAAGCTCAGCATCTTAGCCACTGAGGTTACCATAATGTAGTTAAAACATAGATCTAAATTTGAGAATTTACCATATTCTATGCAGACGTATGATTGAATTTTAAATGGCTCTTTTAGCATTAGCCTGAACTGGATTTGAATAATTATCGAAAATATAAATCTTCCCTTTAGAACAGCTTCCCACTAAATTTGCATGATCCCCACCTAATTCATATTTAGAAGAATGTTAAAAACATGGCCCTTTCCTTAGGCCAGGATATAATTGTGTGTGTGTTTTATTTCTTGCTTTGAAGAAGGAACTTGTTTTATCTTTGATGCTTTATTTTTGGATTTTCAATCAATCAGAATAGAGTAGATCTGCAGGAGACCTTGGAAGTCTTCTAGTCCAGCCCCCTGCTTAAGCAGGGGACCCTATGTCAGTCTTGGTAAACCTTTTTGGCACCGTGATGAAATGGGAGCATGCCAGTGGTGGGTCCCTCTCCCCGTTGCTACCGGTATGTTGCGCATGGGGCCAGGCATCCTGGTCGTACATGCATGCTGTGCATACATATGCATTCCACCACCCCTGCGACACTCAGCTTCTTGTCGGAGTGTGCGCAGGCACCCCACTCTATGCACATGTGCGTATTTGGCCAGTTGCTTTAAATACAGGTATGGAACACAGGTGGGAGGGTGGGCCAAATGAGCTGTCAGGCCTGCAATTAAATTCCTTTTAGAATTTTGGCCTGCCACACTTTCTCTTATTTCATTATGCTGTTTCTTTAGTATAGTTGATGGGAGGGGGGAATAGACAGGAGTGAGATTGTGGAATGTACTGTTTTCATTCTTTACTAGAAGCCAACGTCATCCTTTGTCTCCGCACAAGTACACCTGACTGGAAGCAGCTGGGTGTGGATACCAGCGTGGGAGAAGAAGATTGGACCATGTGATGGATTGTGGGTGTGGAGACAAGATCATGAAGTTTTAAATGGGTGGAATTCTGATGTCATTGCCAGTATTGGGATTCCATAGCATGATGCCAACATGTCTGCCTTATTAAATTGGAACTTTAAGGATAGCTCTGCCTTTGACTCTGATTTAATTCTGCATGATATTTGGAACGCTGACATGAGCCACTGTACCAGTACGGTGGCTACTGCTCCCGGTTACTACCAGTACAGCCATACCAGGCCATACCGGCTAGAACCCACCACTGGAGCATGCACATGTGGGGGGGAGCACCATAAAACCAAAAGAGCAGTTCCCCCACACGTGCACAGGAACACCAGAAAATGGAAGAACAGTTTCCTGGCACACCGCAAGGTCTTCAGGTTTCTGGAATGCATGACCGTGTGAAGTCGGTCGGTGTGTATGCATGCACCAGAAATGAGAAACTCAGCTTCCTGGTTCACACATGCACTTCTGGTTTCCAGCGCTTACATGTCCGTGAAGACAAGCTGGCTGGGCCGGAACCAGGAAGAGCAACAGGCAACGGCTGGCATGCCTGGAGAGACAGCTCTGTGTGCCACTTCCAACACACGTGTTGTAGCTTAGCAATAGCAGTTAGACTTATATACCGCTTCATAGGGCTTTCAGCCCTCTCTAAGCGGTTTACAGAGTCAGCATATCGCCCCCAACAATCCGGGTCCTCATTTTACCCACCTGAGAAGGATGGAAGGCTGAGTCAACCCTGAGCTGGTGAGATTTGAACAGCCGAACTGCAGAAGCTGCAGAAGGTGAAGTAGCCTGCAGTGCTGCACTCTAACCACTGCACCACCTCGGCTTTTAGGTTCACCATCATGGCTCTATACCATTTCAGACAAGTGACTGTCCCGTGTCTTCTTAAAAATTCCTCCAGTAATGAAGCACCTCAAACCCTTCTTCCCCTCAGATATTGGAACACTGTTATCAGGTCAACTCTAGTCCTTCTCTTCACTAGACTAGCCGTGCCCAATTCCTGCAAATGTTCTCCCTATATTTTAGCCTCCAGCGGCCTGATCAGTGGTGGGTTTCAAAAATTGTTCGAACCTACTCTGTGGGTGTGGCCTCCTTTGTGGGAGTGGCTTGCCACCCATGTGACCGGATGGGAGTGGCTTGCCATCCATGTGACCGGATATGAAGATGCCGACGACACTTGTCAGAACCACCTTAAATTACCTCACACACAGCACTGGCATGCATAAGAATATGATGTAAACTTGTTTTTTAAAAGGCATCTTTGGTTTGCGTTAAAACAACTTCAACACACGCAATGTTCTGATTGCACCACAAACGCAGTAGTCATCCTTACCTTTCACAGAGGCACTGAGTTTTATAAATATGAGCATGATAGTGTAGAATAATCATATCCAAGGATCAGTGGTGGGTTTCAAAAAAATTTGGAACCTCTTCTGTAGGTGTGGCCTGCTTTCCGGGTCCACTGGTGGAACCTCTTCTAACCGGTTTGGTAGATTTGACGAACCGGTTCTACCGAATAGGTGCGAACTGGTAGGAACCCACCTCTGGGCCTGATCATCATTGTTGCTCTGTTCTACGCTACAACATACAGGATGGGGGGCGGGGGTTAATCCATGCTGTGGTCTCTCCTCCCCATGTCATTTTAGCACCCCAACATGACAAAATGGGCCAGGCATGTAAAGAAGCTACTGCATTCTTGAACAAAATTGCTTTTGTTATTGCTACCAGTGTCAAATAAACAGCAATCCCAAGGACTAAGTAGGCAGCCACAATATTGCTGTTATACCTGAGTGCTCAAATGGGCAAAGACTTCATTTTTTTTTTCCTTGAGCTGGAGTGGATCCATGTAGTTCTTTATTTAATCAGGCTAGACCTCTGCATGACAATGAATGACTTGAGGGGTTTGCATATCTGCTGAATTATGAATGATCCTTCCCTTTGCCAGGGAACAATTTCCTTATGAAAAGGGATTTTTATCTTTGCTCAGCGAGCTAAGAATCTGCTGAATTATGCTTTGCTTTCTGAGTTCAGCCTTGGCATCATTGCCTCTCCCTCCCCACCCAAAAAGAAAAAAAAAGAAAAAAAAAGTGTTGTGTGGATATTCTAAGAAATTGCCTAAGCATTAAGCTTAAATTAGCTGTCGTTATTATTCTCAATGTAATGAGACTGGGAGCAGATAATGTCATTCAAAACAATTCCTGCATCAAGATCGCATTTTCTCCTCTGTTTACTGCTAAATGTGCATTTTGCCTAAAGAGGAGAGAGTGTGTGTGGAAAGGAGGTGGAATCATGATAAAGGAATTAAGAAGGATGTTACTTCATCATATCTTAAAAAGAGAAAATATGTCTGTGGAAGTAATGCTCTCCGGAATGTATCCTCTTTTATGTAAAATTTAACGCACAGCTTCCAGACAGACCGGATTTTGTGAAGGGAACAGATTATTTGCTGTCGAGGTTTGTGCATAAAGCCTCTTGATAACAAACATAACATGTAGCATTGTCAGATTTTATGTTTCCCTATTTCTTTTCTGAGCCCTGACTTAAAAAAAAAAATAAGAATACACAATGACAAGAGGCAACCAGGGATAGATAGAAACTGCAAAGGTAATTCTGAAGACTATCTCCCCAATACAGATGCCTCAGTTAATCTTGGCATCTAAGGACCAATCCTTTTAGGGGAAAGATGCAAAATCAAGTTGAGGATAGTCCTTTAAAAAAAAAAAAATGCTTCCAAAATATTGAAGGTTCAGGTGGCCAATGCCTGGCTGTGGAATTCTGGGAGTTGAAGTCCACAACCCATCTTAAATACTTAGTTAGTTTTCTAATCTAGTGAAATTTAGGATGTAAAGATGGAATATTAACATGCTATTCTATAATAGACATATTAATATAACCTTGACAAAAGCAAAAATATGTCATCTCCTTGGCACTTCTTTGTAGAGTTTCAGCATTCTGGATCACCCCAACATATCCTTGGTAGTTTTTTCCTAATTAGCAACCTCTCTGTCTTCTCTCTTGTGGAAAGTTATCACCCAGCCCTCTCCCAGAAAAATGAAATATCCTAGGAAATATTGAAAAGGCAGAAGATTTCTCTGGATGTGAAAAGAAAGAAACATGCTTCAAAAGACAGAATAGTTGCCTGTAGCTTCCTGCCCATCCCCACCTTGTCAATAGGCCATTGAGAAGGCCAGGGTAGCCCACTTTACATAATAAAGACCTCTCCACTCCAGCCCCAGGGGGGGATGGGAGTAAAGGCATGATAATGTTGGAACTTTACTCAACTGACCACAAGGCATCTGAGAACTCATCACAGCCTAGAGAGTTGCCCCTGCATGGCCCCATGGGAGTCTGACAACCAACCAGAATACATTTCTTACACAGGAACAGGAAATAGAGAGGTGAGACTAAACAGGGCATAAAAAGCCTAGCAAGCCCCTCCTTCATCCCTTCTCTCTTCTTCTCCACCAACATTGAAGCATGTGATCACCTTTTCTGTTCAGGGCTCAAGCCATGTGGCCCTGTCCAACAATAAACCATCTTTCCAAGCAGCCTCCATGTCTCCAGTGTCTTCTTCCCCACTTGGAGCTGAACCCAGAAGGACATTTCTTTCATCACTCTGTTAAGATTTTCATCAAAATCATTACTGTATATTTTTCTGGAGCTGTTTAGAACCCCAGAAGCATTTTTGGAATATGATGGATATACTTATATGTGGTAGATATAGATAAAAGATATGAAATGATGACTAGCTTCACGCGTTTGGATGGATTCATCCATCATGTTAAAGATTAACACTACAAAATTTATCTCATCGAGATCTGACATGGTGATACCGAGCAGAATATATCTTCATTTTTTCTTTTGTTTATAAACTTGTTTCTCTTAAGAAACAAGTATTACTGAAAAACCACTCTTCCAACCATACCATCAACAGGGAGGAAAGGATGAAAACTGAAGGAATCAAAATGTCCTATAATAAGGTTAGAAATTTGGTCGAAGAACATCACTCCAAATGCCTGGGCAACTTTCAGGTGGACAACATCAATCAATCAATCAGAATAGAACTGGAGGGCACTTTGAGGTCTTCTAGTCCAACCCTCTGCTCAAGCAGGAGACCATAGACCATCCCAGACAAGTGACTGTCCAGTGTCTTCTTAAAAAACCTCCAGTGATGGAGCACCCATGATTTCTGGAGGCAAGCAGTTCCATTGGTTAATTGTCCTTAGGAAGTTTCTCCTTAATTCCAGGTTGCGTCTCTCTTTGGTTAGTTTCCAACCATTGTTTCTTGCCCTGCCATCTGGTGCTCTGAAAAATAATTTGACCCCTTTTTCTTTGTGAATTAAGAGAAGACTAGAAAATTTGTCTGATCTAGGAATGTACTTTCTTACGACTCCAGTGCAAACTTTAAACCAGAATGTTTAATGGTTAAAGTCAATGCATAGCGAAGTCTGGTTAATTAGGCGCGAAAGCAGTTGATATATAGAATAGCCCATTCCCCACCCCTTGGCATCACACTCCCAGCCCAATCATAAGTCTTTCAAATGTCAGGTGTGAGATAACTTCAAAAGGCATCACGAAGATGGAATGTCGGTGCCGTTAGTCCAGGCGGGAAACACCCACGCATGCGAACAGTCGGTGAACTCCAGAACTTTCCTCCAGCACAATGAGTAACCCCTCCCAAATACCATGCCCTCCCTCCCCGTTTCATGGCAGCTGAAGCGACAGCAAAGCAGAAGCTGACAGGATGATTGTGGAGCTTAGCAGAATCAGAAGCACTTTTGGTACAATAAAGGTAAAGGTAAATATTCTCCTTGAACATATGTGCTACTCTAGGGAGCAGTGCTCATCTCCATTTCAAAGCCAGAACCAGCATTGTCTGAAAACATTTCCATGGTCATGTGGCTGGCATGACTAAATGTCAAAGGCGCACAGAATGCTGTTACCTTCTCACCAAAGGTGATCCCTATTTTTCTATTTGCATTTTTACATGCTTTCAAACTGCTAGGTTGACAGAAGCTGGGACAAGTAATGGGAGCTCACTCCATTATGCAGCACTAGGGATTTGAACCGCCAAAGTGCCAACCTTTCTGATCGACAAGCTCAGTGTCTTAGCCACTGAGCCACAGCATCCCTTATATGGAAATACCCATTATACTTAACAGAAAAAGTCGGAACAAGATCTATTTGACATTTCTATTTTTCAAGAGCATATCTCTCTTCAGCCTTCATTCAATTGTGCTTTGGGAATGATTTTATCTTAGCCACTGAGCCACCACGTCCCGCATTTGTAGGTAGAATAGAGAAGTATAAAACCAGTGAATAAGGCTTGCCTTGTTCTCACAAATTAAGCCAAACTGGCAAAAATCTAAAGTTTGACAATTGTTTTGATTAGTCACCAAAAAGCAAAGAGCTACATATCCCATACCAATTCAGGGGCCAAGAAAGTAAATTTTTTAGTCACAAATATTCCTTTCCCAGTTTTTGAAAAGATTTCAAATACAAAGTTGAAGAAATTTATAGTATAGATCTGCCACTAGGTGTCTCACCTCTCAAGAATGCCACAAGAGTGAAGGAAAGCTGAAAGTATCCACTATTTTATAGTCGGCAGAAAAGGAAGGTTTGATAAATGCAAGGCATTGGAAGCTACAATTTAAGCAAGCATGAATATTTCCATATTTCAAGTGAAAGACATCATTAGTGCTGAGAGTCCTAAATATTTTCCCTTCCTGGGAACTGTGTCATTATCATACTATTCTTTGCTGTTGTGCACACACTTTGCAAATGCCCAGAGAACTATTCTTTATTATTGTGCATCCAATTAATGGTTGACTTATTCCATTGAACTATGGCACTGAATGGAGACTTGCTTCGTTGTTGTGCTTCACATTGAGACTCTCCTTAATTATGGAACAAGTCCTACGCCGAGTTCTGATGAGGGAGATTCGAGTTAATGTGATGCAGGTTAACATCAAGGTTCCAAGTAGCACCTCTAATGAAAGAGGACTCCGTGGCTTGATTTTCCTGAAAGTTTTATTTTATTAGAGGTGTCACATTGGTACATCTGGGAAAACCTAAATCTGAAAGTTTCCGGGTTTTCCTCACCCAAACAAAAGTCCAAGATCCTGCCTAACACCCACATGTCCATCATATGGTCCAATCAGGCACCAACCCAACTGGAGATGCCTCCAAGTCACACCCCTCCATGTGCAGGGCAAGATGTCCTTGACTCTCTGAGAAAGGAATGTTATTTTGACTATATCTCCCATACTCCATATAACTCCCCCTCCAGTGGTGGGATTCAAATAATTTAACAACCGGTTCTCTGCCATAATGACCAGCTGGGTAGGCATAGCTCAGTGGTCATGTGTCCATGTGGCCTTGGCCAACTCATGTTGATGGGCACTTCGCCTTAGCTGTTACAATGTAATAAGGGTTAATCGGAGAGACAGTTTCTGTAAGCAGGGCAATAAAGATGAGGCTAGAAACAACACTAGAATGTTTCCTTCCTGCCTTCCTTACAGGATTAGCCCTGTAAAGTGGGGAAAAAAATAAGATTTGTTCCAACAACCGGTTCTCCGAACTGCTTAGAAAGTTACGAACCGGTTCTCCCGAATAGGTGCGAACCGGCCTCAATCCCATCACTGCCCCCCTCCCAGTTTCCCACAGCATGAAATGTGGCAGGGCTGAAGGTCCGAAGCAAAAGATGTTTTCCAAGCCTGCCATTCTACATGTTCCCCTCTCCTCTTTTAAACCAATGTGATGATTTCTCATGCCATCTTCTGCCCCCAAATTGACTCCTACGATTTGGGAAAGGAGTTGTCTTCGGTCCCAGGAGAGGAACAGAAACTGTGGCTGAAAACAAGAAATTTAGCAGGAGGTATAAAGGGGCCGCAGGCTTCCTTGCAGGAAGCATCACTTTCTTTGAGAAGTTTGAAAGGAGCAATTTGCAGGGGAATATAACCAGCCTGAGATCTAATTTCAGCAGGGTGGATCCCGTCCTAGAAGACAACTGTTGTTTCTTCTGCCCAAACTATTCATCAAACACTAAGGATATAACTTCCATTTTTAATTTGTATTAGAACATTACTATACAATCAAAGTTTTTCAGTGAAGACCTAATCATTGATGATATCATGTTAGTCGTAGTGGGAGTTTCCCATCAATTCCATCATACTTTTTTTAAAAATTGCCTTCATCTACATGTAGAATAGGAACCAGAAACCCATAGCTAACCCTTGTGTAATTGCAATAGCACTTAGGCTTATATAATTATATATGTAAAGACTTCACAGTGCATTACAGCCCTCTCTAAGCGGTTTACAGAATCAGCCTATTCCCCCCAACAATCTGGGCCCTCATTTTACTAATCAAAGAAGGATGGAAGGCTGAGTCAACTTTGAGCCGGTGAGGATCGAACTGATGACAGCTGGGAGTCAGCAGAAATAGCCTGCAGTACTGCGTTGTAACCACTGTGTCATCATGGGAGATAACTTTGATACAACTTAATAATTTCCTACAAAAATTTACCTGTTCCCAGGAAGAGGGATCTCAGAGAAAGCACTGAGCAGCCACTACTATAGAATTCCTGCTTTAAAAAAGGAATGCAAAGAATAGAATAGAATAGAATAGAATAGAATAACAGAGTTGGAAGAGACCTTGGAGGTCTTCTAGTCCAACCCCCTGCTTAGGCAGGAAACCCTACACCACTTCAGACAAATGGTTATCCAATATTTTCTTAAAAGCTTCCAGTGTTGGAGTATTTACAACTTCTGGAAGCAAGTTGTTCCACCGATTAATTGTCCTAACTGTCAGGAAATTTCTCCCTAGTTCTAAGTTGCTTCTTTTCTTGATTAGTTTCTATCCATTGCTGCTTGTCCTAACCTCAGGTCCTTTGGAGAATAGCTTGACTCTTCTTTGTGGCAGCCCCTGAGATATTTAAAAGATAGTTAACAGATTAACAGAGTTGGAAGGGACCTTATAGGTCATCTAGTCCAACCCCCCACCCTCAAGCAGGAGACCCTACATCATTTTTGACAAATGGCAGTCCAATCTCTTCTTGAAAGTCTCAAGTGATGAAGCCCCCACAACTTCTGTCCCACTGATTGATTGTTCCCACTGTCAGAAAGTTCCTCCTTATTTCTAGGTTGGATCTCTCAAAATAAGGAGGAACTTTTTGACAGTGAGATATTGGAACATTGCTATCATGCCACCCCTCGTTCTTTTCATCAAACTAGACATAGGAAGATAACAAAGGAAATTGGGAGACAGAGAAGTTAACATCCCTTAGCTATAGGAAGAGAAAAGGCAATATCAGTTACCTTCTCTAGACAAATTTACTGGTTTTTTTTTAAATACCTTATACTGCAAGACTTTTGCCCAAATTAGGTGAGGGTTAGCACTGTTCTAAATATGTGGTCATTTTTCTACTATGCAATCTCTCTGCTTTATAAGGGAGAAAAAAAAACCCTTGTTCACTAACTCACAAGCATGAAATGCAAAATATTTCATTAAAAAATGCAATTAATCTTGACATGGCAGCATGATGGGGAAACTTAACCACCATAAATACTTTGCCAGGTATAAAAATAATATGTGTGTGTGTGTGAGGGGGGGGGATTGAAAATCCTCTCCACAGGCAGCCTCTTAACACCAAATGGATGATCAACTTTCACAACCCTCCGTTTATTAGAGAACAATCCATATGGATAAAGGCAGCCCTTTGCTTTTATTCATGACAGAAAATTCTTGAGTACTCTTAGCAAAAACGCAAATTCAAATGGATTCAAATGCACTTTTAACCACGTGGGTGGTTTGTTAACAAGCACACAAAGACATTTCTGGATTCCTATGAATGTGACTTTGAGATATATTTGAGAAGAGCATTTTAAAGTTCATATAAAGGGTTATGATAACAATATTCATGCTATTGTAAAATAATTTCTTCTTCTTCTTCTTCTTCTTCTTCTTCTTCTTCTTCTTCTTCTTCTTCTTCTTCTTCTTCTTCTTCTTCTTCTTCTTCTTCTTCTTCTTCTTCTTCATGGAGATATCCAGGTCCTAGGCCATGTAGGGCCTTTAAAGCCCTACATGGCCTAGGACCTGGATATCTCCGTGACCGCCTGCTGCAACATACCTCCCAGCGCCCACTAAGATCTCACAGGGTGGGCCATGTTGTCTGGCGGCCCCTCAGGGGAGAGCCTTCTCCGTAGCTTCCCCAACTCTATGGAACGATCTACCCCCTGAGATCCGGACCCTCCCTACTCTCTCGGCCTTCCGAAAGTCTGTTAAGACCTGGCTGTTCCGGCAGGCCTGGGGCTGCTGATCTTTGATTGAGCTTCAGCCCTATTAAGATCGAGTGCATGTTGTGACTTTTTTAATTCACTTGTTTTTGTATTTTAAATTCTTTTAATATATTTTAAACTGTTTTTATGTAAGCCGCCCAGAGTCCTTCGGGATTGGGTGGCATACAAATCCATTAAAATTGAAATTGAAATTGAAAATAATTCTTCTTCTTCTTCTTCTTCTTCTTCTTCTTCTTCTTCTTCTTCTTCTTCTTCTTCTTCTTCTTCTTCTTCTTCTTCTTCTTCTTCTTCTTCTTCTTCATGGAGATATCCAGGTCCTAGGCCATGTAGGGCCTTTAAAGCCCTACATGGCCTAGGACCTGGATATCTCCGTGACCGCCTGCTGCAACATACCTCCCAGCGCCCACTAAGATCTCACAGGGTGGGCCATGTTGTCTGGCGGCCCCTCAGGGGAGAGCCTTCTCCGTAGCTTCCCCAACTCTATGGAACGATCTACCCCCTGAGATCCGGACCCTCCCTACTCTCTCGGCCTTCCGAAAGTCTGTTAAGACCTGGCTGTTCCGGCAGGCCTGGGGCTGCTGATCTTTGATTGAGCTTCAGCCCTATTAAGATCGAGTGCATGTTGTGACTTTTTTAATTCACTTGTTTTTGTATTTTAAATTCTTTTAATATATTTTAAACTGTTTTTATGTAAGCCGCCCAGAGTCCTTCGGGATTGGGCGGCATACAAATCCATTAAAATTGAAATTGAAATTGAAAATAATTCTTCTTCTTCTTCTTCTTCTTCTTCTTCTTCTTCTTCTTCTTCTTCTTCTTCTTCTTCTTCTTCTTCTTCTCCTTCTTCTCCTCCTCCTCCTCCTCCTCCTCTCTTCCTCCTCTTCCTCCTCCTTTTCTTCTTTTTCTTCTTCTTCTTCTCCTCTCTTCTTCCTCTTCCCCCTTCTCCTCCTCCCCCTCCTTCATTTTCACTAATTCTCATTATCATGGAGTTGGGTCTATGACAATTCACTGCAGCCAACTCATCACATCCAACTCACCATGGCCAGCTCAACACAGCCAACATGATGCAGCCAACTTGCCATAGGGCAACTCAGCACAGCCAACTCTCTCTAGGATAACTCTCTGTGAGACAAGAGTTACCCTCATATGGAACTATTGCAAGAGTTGCACTAAGATGTACACTAATATGTAAAGAAACGGTGGGATGGAATCATTAAAGAAAAGATGGAAGAGGACAGAATGAAATGTGAATGACAAAAATGAAAATATATTTTTGATCTATTTTAAATAATTAAATTGAATTGTTATGTGAAGCTGCAGGACCACTTGCCACAAGGCTATTTAACAATTCAATTTAATTATTTAAAATAAATAGTTGGCTTTGGAGAGTTGTCCCACAGCAAGTTGGCCATGGTAAGTTGGCTGTGGTGAGCTGCCCCATTCTGCCATGAAGTCCTCTTTTTGGTTCCTTATAATTTCTTTCCCTGCCTTTCTGTTTGGATCCAACAAACCCCATCATCCATAAGGAAAGAGAGAGAAAAATAAAAGGCAAGATGCATGGAAGTTTATTATTTACTGGCTGAGAGTAATGAACAGACAAAAGCAAGAAGAATAAAAAACTGCCAGGGGAAGGATATATTAGAATATATCTTCTGTTAGGCTAGTCTAGTAATCTTAGTTATTGATCCTAGCTCTTATTGTAAGCACTGGTGAGCATCATTCACAGCAGTGGTGGGTTTCAAAAAAATTTGGAACCTACTCTCTGGGTGTGGCCTCCTTTGTGGGAGTGGCTTGCTGGCCATGTGACCTGGTGGGAGTGGCTTGCCGGCCATGTGACCGGATATGAAGATGCCGACAACACTTGTCAGAACCACCTTAAATTACCTGACACACAGCACTGGCATGCATAAGAATATGATGTAAACTTGTTTTTTAAAAGGCATCTTTGGTTTGTGTTAAAACAACTTCAACACACGGAATGTTCTGATTGCACCACAAACGCAGTAGTCATCGTTACCTTTCACAGAGGCTCTCTCTCTCTCTCTCTCTCTCTCTTTCCTTCCTTTTGTCTCTCTGTCCCTTTTTTCTTTTTTCTTTCATCTCTCTCTCACTCTTTCTTTCTTTCTTTCTTTCTTTCTTTATTCCTTTCTTTCTCTTTCTGTCTCTCTCTCTGTCAGTGTGTGTGTGTGTGTGTGTGTGTGCGTGTGTGTGTGTCAGTGGTGGGTTTCAAAAACTTTTGGAAGCTCTTCTGTAAGTGTGGCCTGCTTTCCGGGTCCACTGGTGGAACCTCTTCTAACCGGTTCAGTAGATTTGACGAACTAGTTCTACTGAATAGGTGCGAACTGGTAGGAACCCACCTCTGATTCACAGGTGATACTATTAAATGAGGGATGGAAAATCCAATTAATATTAGCTCATTATACTAAGCAAATAGTTAACCAAAGGCAAATGTGAAGAAACATATTACAACTCCATTCCACAGAAGTTACCTGATCTCGAAGTCTTCGGTGCTGCTTAGGGCTACATGACAGGTAGCATAAATTTATTTATCCAAATAATTTGCTGCCATCTAGTGATTGTCTAAAGTTTTCATGCCAAAATCAGAATGGCTTCATTCTGCATTCAACTCAGAACATACTTAAAATAAATCAAATGAGAAAATTAAAATCAAGAATTAATAATGGCATAGTCGCATGATGGCGAACCTATGGTCCACGTGCCAGAGGTGGAACAATAGTGTCCTCTCCTTGGGCATGCACACCATCACCAGGTGCTCTTCTCTTTCTGGCATGCATGATCTTTGTGCGTGCCAGAGTCCTGGAAACCGGAAGACCAGTTGGCCGGCGCGCACATGTGCACCTGGTCTTCATTTTACCCACCTTGGAAGGATGGAAGGCTGAGTCAACTTTGAGCCTGGTGAGATTCAAACTACCAAATTCCAGTCAGCCAGCTGTCCGCACAAGTAGCCTGCTGGTTATTACCTTTAAAGCCCTACATGGCCTAGGACCCGGATAGGAGCCGAGGTGGTGCAGTGGTTAGGGTGCAGTACTGCAGGCCACTTTAGCTGACTGTTATCTGCAGTTCAGCAGTTCTAATCTCACCGGCTCAGGGTTGACTCAGCCTTCCATCCTTCCGAGGTGGGTAAAATGAGGACCCGGATTGTTGGGGGCAATACGCTGACTCTGTAAACCGCTTAGAGAGAGCTGAAAGCCCTATGAAGCGGTATATAAGTCTAACTGCTATTGCTATCTACGAGACCGTCTTCTGCCGCATAGCTCCCTAAAACCGATAAGATCACACAGGATGGGCCTTCTCCAGGTACCATCAGCTGGACAATGCCAGCTGGCGACGCCTCGGAGTAGGGCCTTCTCTGTTGCTGCTCCAGCCCTATGGAATGAGCTACCCCCAGAGAACCGGACCCTATGCACTCTCTTTGATAGCTTCTGTAAAGCTATCAAAACCTGGCTTTTCCGGCAGGCCTGGGGCTGTTGACCTCTTGATTGAGGTCCAGCCCCGCTTAGACTGGGTGCATGTTGTGTTTTTTTTAATTTGTTGTGTCATTTGTTTTAATCCTTTTTAATATTTCTTATTCCTGTAAGACGCCCGGAGTCCTCCGGGATTGGGCGGCCTATAAATTCAATAAATGGAATGGAAATGGAATGGAATGGATTTCATTCTAACCAGGCTGCCTGCAGTTCAGTAGATCAAATCTCACCAGGCTCAAGGTTGACTCAACCTTCCATCCTTCCAAGGTGGGTAAAATGAGGAGCCAGATTGTTGGGGACAATAGGCTGACTCTGTAACCTGCTTAGAGAGGGCTGTAAAAGCACTGTAAAGTAGCATATAAGGCTAAGTGCTATTGCTATATTTCAAGCTGATTCTGCCAACTGCCAGCAGTTCGATCCTGACCAGCTCAAGGTTGACTCAGCCTCCCACCCCCGATTTCTGCTACCAGTTTGGGTGAACTGGTCTGAATCGGCTGAATACCATCTCTGATTATATCAAGTAGTTTAACATAGAGCAACTGAAATGAAGGAATCTTTCCATCCTTTTGGTGTTCCTTAAGGATGACATTAGATGTTAAAGGAGCCGAGGTGGCGCAGTGGTTAAATGCAGCACTGCAGGCTACTTCAGCTGACTGCAGTTCAGCAGTTCGGCTGTTCAAATCCCACTAGGCTCAAGGTTGACTCAGCCTTCCATCCTTCCGAGGTGGGTAAAATGAGGACCCAGATTGTTGTTGGGGGCAATATGCTGACTCTGTAAACCGCTTAGAGAGGGCTGAAAGCCCTATGAAGCGGTATATAAGTCTAACTATTGCTAACTATTGCTATTAAACTCCAAATTGGTAGGGAATAATTTAACTTGGTTAACTAATGCAGACTATGTTGTCACATTCTGATGTAACACAAAAATATAATTTCAATTATTTTCAAACAATTCACTCATTGTTCCCTTCTAGTTTATTTGTTCATTTCCCTTGTCTAAGAGCCGAGGTGGCGCAGTGGTTAAATGCAGCACTGCAGGCTATTTCAGCTGACTGCAGTTCTGCAGTTCGGCTGTTCAAATCTCACCGGCTCAGGATTGACTCAGCCTTCCATCCTTCCGAGGTGGGTAAAATGAGGACCTGGATTGTTGTTGGGGGCAATATGCTGACTCTGTAAACTGCTTAGAGAGGGCTGAAAGCCCTATGAAGCGGTATATAAGTCTAACTGCTATTGCTATCTTCCATCAAAATGTTAGCCAACATGAAATGAGATTTTAAGGTATTTCCCCAGTAACCCCTCCAAAAAAAGATACCTTTCTTTTGAATTCCCAAAAAAAACCCTGTTCAACATGAACGAGCAATAGGAATCACACTTAGACTTACATACTGGTTTATAATGTTTTACAGCCCTCTCTAAGCAGTTTACAGAGTCAGCCTCTTTCCCAAAAAAATCTGAGTCCACATTTTACCGACTTTGAAAGGATGGAAGGCTGAGTCAACCTTGAATTGGTCAGGCTCGAACTGCTGGCAGTGAGCAGAGTCAGCCTGCAGTACTGTATTCCAACCACTGAGCCGCCATTACTCCTCTAACAAAGAAACTTTGTGAGGAGGATAATCAGGCAAGATTAAAGGTCAGCCATACATTTTATTCCTCTCCAGCCCAATCATGTATGATCATCCACCCTGGAACATAAATTATATTTTCCTTTTTGTCAGGCACAGCCCTGGCAGCTGTCAAATATTGCTGTCAATGCTTGATAAGTCTTCTGTATTATCCTTTCAGAGACTACCATCTGGTATTGAGTAAAATTACTTGTCCTTAACATTATATTATTGATTCTAATGGCAAAGAAGTAATAATGGCAACTGTTCATTTAAAAAGTAAGCCACAAATGAATCATGACAAGACAGTCCAAGAATTCACTGGATATTTTCTGTGTCGATTGGTCATATCTGTCACCGTAAACATGTTGCAATCCACAAAGTCAAATAAAATCAGAGTAGTTCAATATAAACAAACCTGGCACATTTGCTTTGGATAATGGTGAAGTAGCATGGCTATGAATTAATGAGTGATTTTGTGTGTTTGTGTGTGTTTTAGATTAGTTCTTTCTACATGGAAATTTCTACAAGTCTTACCCTTTTTGGAAAAGAGAGAAGAGGAAAGGAGGAGGAGGAGGAATGGAGGAGAGGGAAAGAAAGGAGTGGGGAGGGGAAGAGAGGCGTGGGGAGGGAAGGGAGGGTGTGAAGGAGATGGGAAGGCAGGGAAGGGGCAGAGGGGAGAAACTATATGTACCAATGAAATTCAGGCAGAAACATTGTCTGGGGTACCTAGCTATCACCATAAGCACTCGTAATGAATTATGATGAGGCCAAAAAAGTGGAACAAAAATTTTGTGATATCATAATTCAAACTCCACCCTTTCATTTTGATGTGGCAATCTTGAATATGAGGATAGAAATTGCCTTATAATGTGATGACATACGTTTTATCATTTTCCTCCCCAATACCACACACTTATGTGTTACATCTGCCTCCCACCTAGCTCTTAAAGATAAAGAATCAGCCAGGAAAAAAAAACCTGCTCTAATTTAGTTCCTCAAAGATGTTTTAGTTCACAGGGCTTCGAAATTGGGGATATGTCTTGGATCCGTCTGAATTCCAAGCTCCACCATTGTGGATAAATAAGTGGCTGTTGGAGATGAAGTAAGATCCTTAAAAGGTAACCTGAATAATTCAAGAAATGTTCTGACTGTTATATTGCTGCAGAAATACTTGCTATCTTGTTGGTGGGTTTCCAAAAATGTCTTGTTTATGGAAACAGAATAACAGAGAAGTTAACTGAAGCGACTGACATGTTTCTGTTATCATCAGATATTAAAGTCCATCAAGAATCTTCCAATTATGATGCAGTAATGAAGTCTTCAGTAATGTTAAATGAGGTATACTTAAGTAAAGACTAAACCATCCATAACAATGCAAAAAATAAAATTCTGATTGGTCATTAAAGGTTTAAAAAAACATTAACGTTGAAAGTTCTTTATATTATTTGATTCAATCAAAATCAAAGTTGTTCTAAAACATCAAATATGATTCTGAACTGAATAGCAATAGGACTTAGACTTATATACTGCTTTATAGTGCTTTACAGCCCTCTCTATATGGTTTAAAGGGTCAGCCTCTTGCCCCCAACAATTTGGGTCCTCATTTTACCCACCTCGGAAGGATGGAAGGATGAGTCAACCTTGGTTATATCATCCGTGGTAAGTACAATTAGGGAAGAGCAAAATTCTGGAAAATCTCAGAGTAAGACAAGTAGATCTGTCTATTGCTTATTTTCTCTACTATTCATGAAGAAATTTGAAGAAAAAAAAAAAGCTCAAGTTCCTGTAAGAAGTGAAACCTGCCAAAATTACTGTTTATCCATCTTTCTTTATTTCATGCTTGCTTGAATTCTTAAGGGCAGGACAACATGCTTTGTAATAAAACTATAGATTTCAGACTCCACCACTTTTCCTTGTCCATCTTCTCTCTTGTAAATGAAATATTGCCACTTTGCTTTGTTTAAGAATGACTTTAATCACAGGTTCTCCTTTAGTGAATCTGAATATGCCATCCATTAATTAGAAAGAGGTAATCAATCAAACATTTACATGTTCAGAATACGTTCTCTTAAGTGTAGTGGAGTTGGTCTTTGGCAGAATCCTGAGTGAAAGCATACAGGAAGTGACAATGAACAAAAGTCTGGCAAATGCAGTGAAGTTTTATCTAATAATAATAATAATAATAATAATAATAACAACAACAACAACAACAACAACAACAACAACAGCAACAACCATGGGAACATAAAGTGGAAAAAGCTATCGAAAATGTGGGAACATAAAGTGGAGAATGTTATCGAAAATGAGAAGGTGAAGATCTTGTGGGACTTTAGAATACAAACAGATCGTCATTTGGAGCACAACATGCCAGATATCACAGATGTAGAGGGCTGAAGTGTACAGTTTATTGAATCGCTGTTCCTGGAGATGCCAGAGTCGAAGAAAAAGAGCTAGAAAAAATCATGAAATATCATGACCTGGCCATCGAAACTACACGACTATGGATGAAGCATCTAACAGTGATACCCATTGTCATTGGGGCACTTGGCACCATGTCCAAGAATTTTACAAGATACACCAACAAATTGC
Source organism: Thamnophis elegans (assembly GCF_009769535.1). Taxonomy (NCBI): domain Eukaryota; kingdom Metazoa; phylum Chordata; class Lepidosauria; order Squamata; family Natricidae; genus Thamnophis; species Thamnophis elegans. The sequence continues at coordinate 62,311,039 of NC_045551.1, read as the reverse complement.
AGCTCCCTGCAATAACACCAGCGGAACTGCAAAAAAACTGCGCTACTCGGAACATCTTATATTTTAAGAAGGTACTTGGTTGATATCTAGGACGCTGGCAGCAAACTGTATCAACCATTAGCACCAGTCACTGGTGTTTGTAATGCATTTTTGAATGTTCAGTTGGCTGAGTTTCATGTTTAATGAATAAAGTATATAATAATCTTGTAGATCCCATTTTGGCTCATCAGTAAGTCATTAGGAAATGTATGAATGTGAGAAAGTATAAAAAGAAATCTTCTGAAACCATAAAAGTCGATGATGAATTAAATGGGCTTGTATTATGGAAGTTTTGGTTTCTGCAATCAGCTTAGGTGATGAAGTTGCAGTGGAACATGCAGTAACCATGCAGGATGTTTCCACAAAGCTGTTGGGCATATGGCTGGGAATGACACAGAGGAGAGACATAATATTTTATTATTTTTTATGGTTTGGGATCATTATGTGTCATTTTCACTTGCTCTGACTGTTTTATGCTTGAGGTGTAAATCATCTGGAGGTCGTAGGCTCTCATTATGATGATGGAGAATGCTTGATTATATTGGACACATATACACAAAGAAGTATTCTTCTCCTTCTCCTTCTCTTTCTCTTTCTTCTTCCCTTATCTCCCTATTTTTCTCTTCCCCTCCCCCTTTCCTTTCACCTTCTCTTTTTCCTCCTTCCCCTTCCCCTTCTTTCTCTCCTGAATTAAGGTTAAAAACTACATTTGTTTAGAAGAGGCATGTTGCAACATTTTGGAAAACATAAAAAGTCCCTGTCCTTGAATTGTTATAGAAATCATGATTTTTAAAGGCTCACTTTTGATTTATCTGCAGAGCAAATTATTTAAAAATATTGCAAATTATTCAAAAATATTGCAAAATATTTAAAAATGTTGCAAAATGTTGCAAAACATTGCAAGATATTGCAAAATATTGCAAACTGTTTAAAAATATTTAAAAATATGACAAAATATGGCACAATATGTAAAAATAATTGCAAAATATTTAAAAACAATAGCAAAATGTGTAAAAATATTGCAAAATATTTAAAAATATTGCAAAATATTTAAAATATTGCAAAATATGTAAAAATATGTAAAAATATTGCAAAATATGTAAAAATATTGCAAAATATGTAAAAATATTGCAAAATATGTAAAAATATTGCAAAATATGTAAAAATATTGCAAAATATTGCAAAATATTGCAAAATATTGCAAAATATTGCAAAATATTGCAAAATATTGCAAAATATTGCAAAATATTGCAAAATATTGCAAAATATTGCAAAATATTGCAAAATATTGCAAAATATTGCAAAATATTGCAAAATATTGCAAAATATTTAAAAATATGTAAAAATATTCAAAAATATTGCAAAATATTTAAAAATATTGCAAAATATTTAAAAATATTGCAAAATATTGCATTCCTTTCAAACATTTTGTCGAGCCATCAGAAACTCCTTAAATTGTATTCGATTCCAGCTAATGTCATAAACCTGACCAATAAAATTTCCTTGACACAGAATGGAAGTCATTTGCTGCAGCCTTCTTTTGACGGGGATTTTTTAAAACAATTGTTTCATTTCCTAGACTCACTTACAGCCCCATAATCTCTTATGGCCTCCCAATTAAATACAGCCAATCCTGAGCCATCTTAAAGATCTTGGGGATAAGAAAGAAGTCTCAAATGTATTACACTGCTATCTCTGGTAGGATGAAGAACAATAATCCAATGAAATGTGTGAGCTACAACAACAAAAACTAATTGTTAGATTTGTATTGTGACTTGGAAAGAAAATCAAGTTTTTCTACGGGTCAGTTTATCCAGAATTGTAAAATGCAGGTAGTCCTTTGACTTATGACCACAACTGCAAACTTTCCATTGCTAAGTGAGACAGTGGTTAAGTGCGTTTCAGGACCTTTCTTGCCACAGTTGTTTAATGAATCACTGCAGTTGTTAAATTAGTAACACAGTTGTCAAATGGATCTAGTTTCCCCATTGCTTGTCAGAAGGTCACAAAAAAGGACCCCATGACCCTGGGACACTGCAACCCTCAAAATTATGATGAGTCAAGCTTCTGAATTTTGATTACAAGAAAATGCTGCCACAATTGTAAATGTGAACAATTAGTTTAGTTTAGTTTAGTTTTATTGAACTTGTATGCCGCCCTATTTCCCAAGGGGACTCAGAGCAGCTAACAAACTAAATAGGGGAAAGGAGAAATACAAAAAAACGAAAAGACAGACAAATACAAACAGATTAAAAACTCATCAACAGCTGCAACAATTCGAGTGGGGCTGGGAACTCATCAGCCCCAGGCCTGCCGGAACAGCCAGGTTTTAACGGCTTTGTGGAAAGTCTGAAGGGTGGCGAGGGTCCGGATCTCCATGGGGAGATTGTTCCAGAGGGCCGGAGCAGCCACAGAGAAGGCCCTCCACCGGGGGGTCGACAAACGACACTGGCTAGTTGATGGGATCCGGAGGAGGATCCCATCAACTAGCTGTAAAGACAATTGTCTCTGTAAAGACAATTGTCATATGTCTTTAATTTTTCCAGTCGGATGCAACTTTAAAAAGTCATTAAATGATCTTTTGTAAGTCAAGGGATATCTTTCCTATTTGTTGTTAAATACTAAAAAAAGTATTTTTTGAAGATACCTGATCAAGTAATATAAAAAAGATGTTGAGACTCTAGAAAGAGTGCAGAGAAAAGCAATCAAGATGATTAGGGGACTGGAGGCTAAACAAATGATGAATGAATGCAGGAACTGGGTCTGTCCAGTCTAGTGAAGAGAAGGACCAGGGGAGTCAGGATAGCAGTCTTCCAATACAGATTAACAGAGTTGGAAGGGACCTTGTAGGTCATCTAGTCCAAATCCCCACCCAAACAGACCCTACAGTTGAGGAGCTGCCACAGAGAGGAAGGGGACAAGATATTTTCCAAGGCACATGAAGACCAGACAAGGAATAATGGATGGAAACTGAACAAAGGAGAGATTCAACCTGGAAATAAGGAGAAATTTTCTGACAATGAGAGCAATCATTAAGTGGAACAGAAGTTGCCTTCAGAAGTTGCGGGAGCTTCATCACTAGAAGCTTTCAAGAAGAGATTGGACTGCCATCTATCAAAAATGGTGTAGGGTTTGCTTGGCCAGGGAGTTGGACCAGTTGACCTACAAGGTCCCTTTCAACTCTGCTAATCTGTATCTGTATTTATGATTACTTCGTGACTTAGTATCTGAAATCAAACTTGGTAACTGACTTAACCCATGTTCTGATTTGGTCAACACTCCCAACTTCACTGGATGGAAAAGATTCCGATTGATTATAATGAGGCATTTTGGGATCAATAAGGAAGAGTTAAGGGATCCATTCTATAGCTTCATGGACCGGTTGAATCTGGTTCTTTCCAACCTTATTCTCCTCTTCATTTTCATCTTCAGTGAACACATGTGCACTTATGCAACTTCAGAAAACTTGTGAGGTTGAACATTCAACCACTTTACTCCAGAACACAGGGTTCAGTAAAACTACTCCTGTAAATCCTACTGTAGGCCATTTCCCATTTTTTTCAGGACTTCTTCAAAAGTGACTGCAGTGAGTTATGATAATGTCTTCAGACAAGATTTCCAAGGCAGCATTTTTAATGTAACACCCTGCTCAGTGTTTCAAATTACTCAGATGACATTTAAAGGTGCCCAGCCCTTCATTGTGAATCTCAATGTCTTTGCCAGCTATCGGTATATCCACCGGCAGAGAAATTAGCATTTTGCCCAATGCAATGAATCATTTCTGAAAAGTAATTACTTTATTGCTATAAAGTGTTTGTGCAGAATGCAACATTTGCATCTGTATAAAGAACATGTAAAACCCCAAAGGCATGGTGATAGAATTGGTGAAATGCATTGGTTTAATTATGGAGTCAACTATTGTCCAGGATACATTCCTGTGGTTAGTTGGGAAGTCAACCCCCAGAGTCCATTTAAGCTCACACTAACTGGTTCAGTGACTTCATCCAGCCACCTCATTCTCTGTCGTCCCCTTCTTCTTTTGCCCTCAATCTTTCCCAGCACGAGGCTCTTCTCCAGGGAGTCCTTCCTTCTCATTAGGTGGCCAAAGAGTTTCCTGTTCAGGATCTGGCCTTCTAAAGAGCAGTCAGGGTTGATCTCCTCTAGGACTGACCGGTTGGATCGCCTTGCAGTCCAAGGGACTCTCAGGAGTCTTCTCCAGCACCAGAGTTCAAAGGCCTCAATTCTAATCTTTATATATCTATAATCTATCTATATCTAGCTGTAGCTGTATATCTATCTATCCATCTATCTATCTATCTATCTATCTATCTATCTATCTATCTATCTATCTATCTATCTATCATCTATCATCTATCTATCTATCTATCTATCTATCTATCTATCTATCTATCTATCTATCTATCTATCATCTATCTATCTATCTATCTATCTATCTATCTATCTATCTACCTACCTACCTACCTACCTACCTACCTACCTACCTACCTACCTACCTAAAATGTTCTGTCAAAGCACCTGGTATGCCCAAATATGGGAGGGAGCATACTGCTTCCCTTTTGCCTTTCATCTCCACCCTAGGAGCCTTCCAGGCAGAAAACCATTTTGGTATTACATTTGTGCTGATAACTAAATAAAGGGAGACTAGTATAGATCTGTTTCAAGCTATTATCTCTCACCAGCTAGCCATACCCTTACTTGAGCCATACCCTCAAGCCTGGGCTGTTTTTACATATTAGGCAGTTACATTAACCTCTAAGCCACAAGCTCTCCCCCCTTATCAGCTGAGCCAAGGAAATGATTAAGTGTTATGTAACTGCCTAATATGTAAAAACAGCCCAGGTTTGGATCCCAGTAAGGGTATGGCTAGCTGAGGAGAGCTAAATAGCTTGAAATAGATCTATACTAGTCTCCCTTTATTTATTATCCACAAATTATCTATCTATCTATCTATCTATCTATCTATCTATCTATCTATCTATCTATCTATCTATCTATCAATCATCTTTCTATCTATCTTTGGCCTAGTTTCCTTATACCTGAGAAAGAAACCTAAGTTTTTCTACCTCATTTCCGTGGTACATGAAAGCTTTTCCTAATTTCATTCCAAATGGGGTTTTTTAGAGTATTTTATTATTTCAAAGGGGTAAAGTGGGTTGGTCTTGTTTTCTCTTCTCATGCCTTTATTGCTCTGCAGCTTCAATAAGTTTCTGGTTGAGGGTGGAGTTTCTCATGGAAAAAAAATCCCTTTTGATCTCCTTCCTTTTGATGTAATTGATATTACTGAAGTTTGGAAAGCAATTGAATCTGCAGGCCTTGTAAGAGAAATCAGAAGGAGAATCTCACATCCCGTTTAGAACAATTTCATTGATACATACATCTTCTGTTAAAAATAACCCCAACTCAAAGGCTTTTATTTTTCATCCATTGAGCGGTTATAATAACAGCCTCTCTTCATGTGGAAATAATGAGTAGGGCTTACAAAGCATTTAAACCGAAGTGCTCTTTTGTGGATTGTTAAAGCAGCTGCATCTTCAAGAAATTAGCTATTTGAATGCTTTCTCTGGCTGCTCACATTTTTCTAATGCCAATAGCATAATTGCACTGTTATTGCCGGGGAAACACAGTTCCTTTGTGTGTACAGACAGGCATGCAAAGCTTTTTGAAGCAGACATGCCAACTCTTCAGGAAGCAGTGAATACAAAGAGACATCTTTAGGGATGAAGATTTTCATTGCCTTTCCGTAATGCAAGCTATACACACAAACACACACACACACAGACACACCAGTGGTGGGATTCAAAGAATTTAACAACCGGTTCTCTGCCCTAATTACCAGCTGGGTAGGCAGGGCTCAGTGATCATTTGACTGGATGGGCGTGGCCGACACAACATCACTCACGTCGATGGGCACTTCACTTCAGCTGTTCCAATGTAATAAGTGTTAACCAGAGAGGCAGTTTCTGTAAGGACGACAATAAAAATTAGGCTAGAAACAACACCCGAATGTTTCCTTCCTGCCTTCCTTACGGGATTAGCCCTGTAAAGTAGAGAAAAACAAAACAAAATGAGATTTCTTCCAACAACCGGTTCTCCGAACTGCTTAGAAAGTTAACAACCAGTTCTCCTGAATAGGTACGAACTGGCTGAATCCCACCACTGATACACACCTTTCAAACCTGTAGGCAACATCCTGTTGGCTTGCAGGAAAAGCTTTCCTCCAATCATGTCATGCTGCCTTTTTCATCCGCACCACCCCACTGCAGCTCACCTTGGGTGAGTTCTTTAATATTCTGAAAGTGTTGGTTCCTGACCAGTGGTGGGCTCCTGCCAGAATCCCATCCAATACTGTTGTGTTTCATGATGACACACACATGTGCAGATCATACTTACTGTCTCTGACACTCCAGCTGTTCAGCAGAGCATTGCGCAGGCACTGTATGCTCCGTGCGTGGAAGCCCGAAGAGCCCCAAATATTGATAAGGACGGTGGGCGGACAGGTGGGCCCTCTGATTCAATCTTCAGATTCCTTGAACTCATTTATTTGTTTGTTCAATGGTGTCTAATTCTAAGAGACTTCCTGGAGGATTCTCCTTTGGTTTCTGATTGGTCAAAAGTGGTTCTCCTGTGGCTGAGAAAGAGGGATTGGCCGAAAGTCACCCATCTGGTTTTGTGTCTAATCTAGGATTAGAACGCCCACACTCCCAGTTTCTACTTCATGCCTTAATCACTACACCAAACTAGCTTTCTTTAAATATTTAATACAATGCTAATAATGAGTTTACTAGGAAAAACAACGCTGGTTTTAGGGAATAGCCTATTATCTGAAAACATGGAGGAAAGGACAGGGAGAAAACTGCAATCTGTGCCTTTCCTAATAAAAGCCCACTCTGATGTACGCCCTCTTTAGCAGATATATTTGTTCAATTATATCCCACAGTACAGCTGCATGTATTTAGCAGAGTATATTAAATTACCTCTCTTCTTTCCACCCAAATATCACCCAGCCATTAAAAGTTCCCCAAAGATAACTTTCTAAAGGAAAGTCTCGGTATCAAAGGAGCTTCTGCAAATCATTTAGTCTTCTCTAACTGAAGCACACGGGAAGCCAGTTCTGGAGATTAAAGTTTCTTCAAACGGCAATCCCCAATAAGAAACAAATAAAAAAACTGCTACAGTCGATAGTGTGAAAGTCTCTGCATATTACTGAAAAATTATCTTAAGCCCCTACTTCAGAGAATGCAATTTTACCAAGCGTTGTTTTTTTAACTGAAACCTTTAATAAGTTGTTTGAGTTTGGACTATGACCTTTCTTTATTTTTCCTCCTCCAATTATTACTTTTGTTTTGTTTCCATCCAGGAACAGTGATCCAAACCAGATAACAATTTGTTCAAAAGTCAAGGCTTGCTAATAAGTTGTTTCCTTTGTTTGTGTTGGAATCGCTGTCGTTTGCTCTTGGGTTGATTCACAACATACATTATTAAGGATGCGGGTTGCATTCAATTTGTTAGTTGCTTGTCACCAAATATTATATATTTTTTTAAAAAAGAAAAGGAATAAAAAGGATGATAATTAACATTCCATTGTATCTCCTTCATTGTTGCCTTCTCCTTTTTAAGTCATCAAGTCCCCTCAACTCTTACTATGTTTTCAAATATTAGCACAGTTCATTGTTTTTTTTAAAAAAAGAGAAAGAAAATCAATGTCACAATATTTTCCCCCAGGGGAGCAAGGCATTAATAAATAAAAAGTTGATTGGCTGTTTATGTTTGCCTGAGAAGGAAATCAGAGAGAAGCAAAGTGAACTTGCCTCTCTTGCAGTTTCATATACAGTGGCATATGAAAATGTATGGCTGGTAGAAGCTACAAGAAATTGCTCAGTTGTGTACATCCAGTTGTTGAATAGAATAGAATGGAATGGAATAGATTTAGATTTAGATTTAGATTGTATTAATATTTATAGGCCACCCTTTTCCCTGAGGGGACTCAGGGCGGCTTACATAAAATAGGGAAGGGAGGGTACAAGACAATAAACGCAAAACAATACATAAGAGTAAAATAGTACACAACATTCATTCATCATTCGGGTGGGGACAGATTATCTTTATCCCCAGGCCTGGCGGGCTAGCTAGGTCTTAAGGGCTGTGCGGAAGGTCTGGAGGGTGGTGAGGGTACGAATCTCCACGGGGAGATCGTTCCAAAGGGTCGGAGCTACTACTGAAAAGGCTCTCCTCCGTGTGGTTGCCAGTCGACACTGACTGGCAGATGGAACTCGGAGGAGGCCTAATCTATGCGATCTAATTGGTCGCAAGGAGGTAATTGGCAGGAGGCGGTCTCATAGAATGGGATAGAATAGAATGGCGGAGTTGTAAGGGACCTTGGAGGTCTTCTAGTCTTTTGATCTTGCACTAATCATTCCTCTTAACCTTTATCAATATGTGGATCAGAAGAAAACCATCTAGTTAAAAAAAAAACTATTTTTGTATCACACGATCAAGTTTCCAAATAACACCCCCAACGAAAGAAGATTCCGAGGGTTGAGTTTCCTCCAAATTCCATTTATTAGAGATGTCCTATTGGCACATCTGGGAAAACCCGAATCTGAAAGCTTCCAGGTTTTCCCCACCAAAAGGAAAGTTCAAGTCCTTGCTAAGCACCCACATGTCCATCATATGGTCCAATCAGGCACCGTCCCAACTGGAGATTCCTCCCAGTCACACCACTCCAGGTACAGGGCAGACCTTCCTTGACTCTCTGAGAAAGGAATGTTAATTTGACTATATATCTCCCATACTCTATATAATCCCCCCCGCCCAGTTTCCCATGACTTTAAATGTGGCAGGCCGGAAGGCCTAAAGCAAAAGATGGCTTCCAGGTTACACACACACACACACACACACACACACACACACACACACACACAGATAGCTTTCTTAATTTTATTTTAATGTATTAATGTGTATCCTGCCTTTATTATTTTCACAAAGAACCCAAGGCAGTGAACATATCCAACCTGTCTTCCTCCTCCTATTTTTTCCCCACAACAATAACTTTCTGAGGTGGGTTGGCCTGAGAGAATGATTGACTAGCTCAAAGTCACCCAGATGTCTTTCATGGTTAAGACAGGATTTGAACTCACTGTCTCCCACTTTCTAGCTTGGAGCCCTAACCACTAGACCTAGGGAAGCACCATGCCAAAAGGAAACAGATCATATTATTAGGAAAATTATTAAGGAATTATTAAGGAAGAATAATAAGGAAAAAATATGATAAAGAAAGTGATGGCATTGGGCTTAGAATAATTATGCTATCATAGGCACTTGGTCTTATAATTCTTTACTATAAAACGTGAGGTCACCAAACTCAGAAGCTTAAATCTGATCCGTTGATGTAAGACATCTTGTTATTGTTGTTGTTGTTGTTAGTTGCGAAGTTGTGTTCTACTCACCATGACACCATGGACAACATTCCTCCAGGCCTTCCTGTCCTCTACCATCCTCTGAAGTCCATTTAAGCTCACACCTACTGCTTCAGTGACTCCATCCAGCCACCTCATTCTCTGTTGTCCCCTTCTTCTTTTGCCCTCAATATTTCCCAGCATGAGGCTCTTCTCCAGGGAGTCCTTCCTTCTCGTTAGGTGGCCCAAGTATTTGAGTTTCCTCTTCAGGATCTGGCCTTCTAAGGAGCAGTCAGGGTTGATCTCCTGTAGGACTGACCAGTTTGATCGCCTTGCAATCCAAGGGACTTGCAGGAGTCTTCTCCAGCACCAGAGTTCAAAGGCCTCCATTCTTTTACGCTCAGCCTTTCTTATGGTCCAACGTTCACAGCCACCCATTGCAATTAGGAAAACCAAAGGTATATGCAGAAGAACATCTCAGGCCTTAGATGATGCAGTTTTAGGTGGTGAGGGATTTTATGATACCTCATTTGTTGTTGTTGTTAGTTGCGAAGTTGTGTTCGACTCATCATGAGTCGAGGTGGCGCAGTGGTTAAATGTAGCACTGCAGGCTGACTGCAGTTCAGCAGTTCGGCTGTTCAAATCTCACCGGCTCAGGGTTGACTCAGCCTTCCATCCTTCTGAGGTGGGTAAAATGAGGACCCGGATTGTTGTTGGGGGCGATATGCTGACTCTGTAAACCGCTTAGAGAGGGCTGAAAGCCCTGTGAAGCGGTATATAAGTCTAACTGCTATTGCTATTGCTATTTGTTTAGCCAATTCAAGTTGAAAAGAAGTGACAGATGCTAAAAAAAAACAAAAAAAAATCAGCCAGGAAACTAAGAAAACGCAAAAGAAACCGCAACATATACAGAAGTATATCTTGATACATTCTCTTCACTCAACCTAAGTGATTTGTGTATTTCATCTTTTCCTAGATCAGAATGGCTGGAACCAATAGAAACCACAGGCCTTCAGATTGTAAGAAGTTAAAGCCCACCCCTCTCCTATAAAAATGAAATATCCTGAGAAATATTGAAAAGGCAGAATATTAAATTTCCGCAGGTAAGAAATGGAGAAACATGTTTTTAGCCAGGAAACAGACTCACTTTTAATAACTCCCACCTTTGTCAATGAGCCATTAAAGCCTGAGCTTGTCTATTTTACATAACAAAGACCTCCCCCTTTCGGCTCCAGGGTGATGGGATTAAGGCATGATAGTATTAGTCCTTTACCCATCTTACCACAGGGCACCTGGGAAGAAGCAAGGCTTAACCAAACTTGGACTCGAGACACCCTACAGAGTTGCCTCTTCGTGGCCCCATGGGAGTCTGACAACCAGACAAGCTCAGGTTCGAAGGCCAAAGAGGGCATAAAACCAGCATCTCGGTCTCTTTTACTTCTTCACCCAACATCTGGAAGCATGTGATTCCCCTTTTCTGTTCAAGCCATGAGATGCTGCCCACTATTAAAACCATTTTTCCAAGCAGCCTCCATGTTTCCAGTGTCTTCCCCCCCCCCCCAATTTGGAACTGAACCCAGAAGGAGATTTCTTCCAACAATAAAAATTGAAATGAAATTCATTGGGGTGAATCTCTCTCAAGGACTCGCTTCCAGTCTTGCCCCCGTACATTGCCACGTGATGAAGCTCTGGCAAATTGTATAAAAGGAAATAAGCAGCAAACAGGCACACTTGAGGATGAATTAGGATAGGTCAAATGGAAGGGCCATGGAATTCAAATCAAAACTGACAGCTTTCTGTTTCTTTGAACTTGGGAAACTGTCAGCTTGTTCCCAAGCTGCTTGTTACTGCCAGCAGACAGCCTGTCCAAAGAGGGAGGGAGGGAGGGGGAGGGAGGGAGGGAGGGAGAGAGGGAGAGAGACAGAGAGACAGACAGAGAGACAGAGAGAGAGAGTGGGTTATGGATAATTTTAATGCACATATAAACACAAGTTTTGTTGGAAAGCAAAAGCTACTCCTCCCCTTGACATCATTTTGCACAGCCTGAATGCCATATCAAATTCAGTTTAAAACCCTGGGCTGTAACTGGGGAGTCCTTTAAGATAAGAAGATAATGAAAAGGTTGACAGTTATATTTTAATACCTAGATTTTTTTCCCCCCAGACTTGTTCAGAATTAAAAAAAAACAAACAAACAGAAAGAAGGGAAGGGAAGGATGGACTCCTGTTCAGCAGCAGGGAGGAAAAAAACCATTGTCATGCTAAGCTTGATATCCGCTTACAAATCAGCCAGGGTCGTTTCCTAAGACACAAGAAATCTATTAAATCTGCAGAAGCCGCCTCGTTCGCGATTAATCCAATTAGCGCAATAGGCACTATGTATTTTGCTCACCAACATTTGTAATATCTTCACCAGTTTTTAATCACCCCTTGGCTTAACTTTCCCCGAAATGATGCTGAACAAACAATCATCGTTCATATCTAACAAGTCTAATTAATAGAGCTGTCCGTGATCATGAAAGAGATTACATTATGGATAGGCTCGTTCCAATTTTGAAAGCTCCTTTCAATCAGCCAGCCAAGAAATGTCCGACTGACAAAAGAGCAGAAACGCTCTTAATGTTTGAAGAGACGCCCTTCTAACCGCAAAGAAATATGGTAAAGTGGTGAATTTATGAGGCTGATACCGGCTAAAACTTCCAAACTAATATATCATTGTGATTCTCTTGATGGTTGGATCTGTTGATTCATTTTTCTTCAGGTACAAGGCTAATATTGAATTGTACACTTTTGTGAATGCTGAGACGGGGCAGGGGTAGGCTTCAAAAATTTTAGCAAGGGGTTCTCTGCCTGGTTCCTGGGTGGGCATGGCTACGGTGGGTGTAGCCTAGCCAGCCTCCTGCACCACGGTGGGGGAGAAGCATTTTTGCCCTCCCCGAGATTTAGATTTAGATTTTAGATTTTACTTTATTTGTATGCCGCCCTTTTCCCTGGGGGACTCAGGGCGGCTCACAATTCAAGGGAAGGGGGGAACAGACAAGTTACAAACATGAAGACCATACACCATTAAAAAGCACAACAGTCATACCATTCGAGTGGGGTTGAAGTCTTTAGTCCCAGGCCTGTCGGAACAGCCAAGCTTTAAGGGCGACGCGGAAGGTCTGGAGGGTGGTGAGGGTTCGAATCTCCACGGGGAGTTCGTTCCAGAGGGTCGGAGCAGCCACAGAGAAGGCCCTCCTCCGGGTAGTCGCCAGTCGACATTGGCCGGCTGATGGAATTCGGAGGAGGCCTAATCTATGGGATCTTATCGGTCTAGTGGAGGTAATTGGCAGGAGGCGGTCTCTCAAGTACCCAAATCCAATACCATGAAGGGCTTTGTAGGTGACAACTAGCACCTTGAAGCACACCCGGAGATCGACAGGTAGCCAGCGCAGCTCGCGGAGGATAGGTGTTACGTGGGTGAATCGAGGTGCACCCACGATCGCTCGCCCGGCTGCATTCTGGACAAGCTGAAGTCGCCGAATACTCTTCAAGGGCAGCCCCATGTAGAGCACGTTGCAGTACTCCAGCCTAGACCTAACCCTCCCCGACTTCCCAGAACCAATACGAGGTGTAAATCTTTAACAAAAACATGCCTAAATAAGCTTAAAAAGAAAAAAAAAAGTCGATACCATCTTTCACTTGAGCTTTAACTCCTCCTTGCTAGGCTAACTCTAAACAATTTATATCCTTCCTAATTTCTTTAATCTTAAGCCATCTATATATAAGCTAGAGAGCCGAGGTGGCGCAGTGGTTAAATGCAGCACTGCAGGCTACTTCAGCTGATTGCAGTTCTGCAGTTTGGCTGTTCAAATCTCACCGGCTCAGGGTTGACTCAGCCTTCCATCCTTCCGAGGTGGGTAAAATGAGGACCCGGATTGTTGTTGGGGGCGATATGCTGACTCTGTAAACCGCTTAGAGAGGGCTGAAAGCCCTATGAAGCGGTATATAAATCTAACTGCTATTGCTATTGAAATTTCTTAGTCCCGTATTTATTTTGAATATAATCAATCCATCTTTCCCAGTCCAATTTATATCTCTCGTTTGAGTGGTCCTTGAGATATGCAGATATTTTAGCCATCTCTGCTAGGTTTGTTACTTTCAACGTCCATTCTTGAACCGTAGGCAAATCTTCCTTCTTCCAGTATTGTGCCACCAACAGTCTTGCTGCGGTTATTAAATGCAAAATCAAGTTAATCTCTACAACTGTACAATCAGTAATTATACCTAACAAAAATAACTGAGGGGTAAACTTTATCCCTTTTTTTTGAGAACATTTTGCATAATCCACCATATTTTTATCTCCAAAAATATGGAACGTTTCATGAATTTGCGTGTCATCCTTGCGGGGCGCCATGCTAATCTTCTCTGTATCGTTCCAATTTTATTATATGTGTTGCCGAAGCGAGCACTCAGTGTTGCTTTCTCATGTTACAAATTTGCCTTGCATCAGCACCTGGTTGCAAAGCTCCTGGTGTTTTCTTTTTAAAACATTGAATAAAATTGAATAAGGGAAATTTTAACAAGTGTTCATCGTTCTGCGCATGTCTACAACAGTGGTGGGTTCTGGATCCTATTGCAACTGGTACACTGCAATGGAGCCCAGCATCCATCACATGCATGCACGCAGCATGTGCATGTGTACGTACCTCTGTGATGCTCCGGCTGCTCGGCGGAGCATCACACACGTGCCATATGCTTCATGTGCATGCACAAAAGCCCCGATTGGCTCAATAGCAATAGCAATAGCAGTTAGACTTATATACCGCTTCATAGGGCTTTCAGCCCTCTCTAAGCGATTTACAGAGTCAGCATATTGCCCCCAACAATCCGGGTCCTCATTTTACCAACCTCGGAAGGATGGAGGGCTGAATCAACCCTGAGCCGGTGAGATTTGAACAGCCGAACTGCCGAACTAGCAGTCAGCTGAAGTAGCCTGCAGTGCTGCACTCTAACCACTGCACCACCTCGGCTCAGGTAAGGAGGGCGGGTGGGCAGGCGGGCCCTCCAGAGCACCATACCGGAAGGATACCGGTGTACCGGTCCTAACCCACCACTGGTCTACAAATATATTTTAATTTTATGCCACCAAGAGTAGGTGAGGCTCTGAATCCCAGATATTCCTAGGAAATTAATTAATTTGAAAATTAATTTCAAATTAATTTTTGAAAAAAAAAACAACCTCTTCTCTCTTGGCACAAATGTGGGGGGTTTTCCGCTTCTTCAAATAAATTCCATTTGCCATTATATTCAGGTGATGTCATTCCCCAAACGTTGTGTAGTGATATAATTACGAATGAGGGACATTGCTGAATTTTGAACACTTATGAATATGTCATATTATTATTATTATTACTATACTAGTGCTGATAACCCGGCATTGCCCGGGTATTTATTTATGAGGAGAAAATGTCCAGTCCAAACATAATTTATAATCTTGGATTTCCCCCTTACCAGAGGGAGCCCCCTTGTAGAGTAGTGTGAAGCTGTTACCATGGCAACTCCACTTGCTGTACAGTAGAAGCCATTTTAAGGCAGTACGGTAGAAGCATTTTAAGACACAACAGGCTGTATCATAACATAACACCCCCCCTCCCAAGGTATTTAACACCTTACGCCCACAGTATTTTTTCCAGAGAGTAAGTCATCTGTGTACCAAGTTTAGTTGAAATTGCTTGAGGCGTTCACACAAACACACACACAGACACACATACACATACACACACACAAAGCTTAAACTATACTTATGTCCTTGTCATAATCTTGATGGACCATGTACAGTGGATGATTTATTCCTGACCAATGATAAAGTTATTCAGACTGCTACTTTCTGGACTTCAAATGCTATAAATTGTCACATAAGTATTTCAAATTCCTTCTGTGTTTTAATTTTTTATATTTGTCATACAGTGATTGAAAGCCTTCCTTATTCAGCTTCTTGTATTAATTTTGAATAGTATATTTCTCTTTTTAATGTAAGGCGCTCTGAACTGGGAAAATACATCAAACAATTCTGGTGATTCTTCCAGATGATTCTTGCTTGCATTTATGTCAAAAAGATGAGGAAACTTGATCCTTTAGCTGCTTCATATAGAATCAGTCCAGTCATCCATTCGGTTTCAGGATCACGGAATATTATTCTAACATCAGGAAATCGCTAATTGGGTCACGGAATATTATTCAGGATCACGGAATATTATTCTAACATCAGGAAATCGCTAATTGGGTCTTTAGAAAAAAAAGATAAAAGGGAGAGTCAGAGAAGGAGAGGGAAACAAA
Organism: Thamnophis elegans; assembly: GCF_009769535.1. Taxonomy (NCBI): domain Eukaryota; kingdom Metazoa; phylum Chordata; class Lepidosauria; order Squamata; family Natricidae; genus Thamnophis; species Thamnophis elegans. The sequence goes on along the minus strand of NC_045551.1, from coordinate 62,295,267 downwards.
GTTAAGAGACACAAGAATCAGCCCTGAAGCTGGCCTGACTGAGGCCATTTTGAGACTTCACTACTGACACACTGGAGAAAAGGGACATGGATGGGGGAGTAGAGATAATTGTAGTCAAAACAAAATACTTCCTCTTGGGAACCAAGGACACTCCTGCAGGTGTTTGGAAGGAGGGGACTGGAGCAGGGGTGGGTTTCTCGCCCCGTTCCAACCGGTTCGGTTGGAACGAGGCCGGCGGCGTCCTCGCGCACGCATGCGGCGTCCTCGCACACGCACGCGGCGCGCGCATGCGTACTAGCGTCTGCGCGATGCTCCAGCTGCTCCTGGAGGATCGCGCAGGCGCTGTATGCGTTCTGCGCATGCGTGGAAAGCGCAGAATTCGTAAAAACCGGGTAAGGAGCGGGCACGGGTGTGCGGGCGCGTGCGGGCGCGGGGGGGGCTTCGCCGTTCCCGGAAGTTACTTACTTCCGGGTTCGGCGACCAACCAGATCGCAGGGACCGGTGCGAACCGGTCGAAACCCACCCCTGGACTGGAGACACCTAGCAACTGGTCAGTATTGTGATTGGAACATGTGGCCGATAATTTTGGGAAAGTGAAAAACTATTACTTTTAATTAGGTGAAAACCTTGGGAATAGTCGGTTCTCACCAGTCGGTGTCAATACGACATATCCAATAAATTTATTATTTGAGGAATTCACCTTCCTCAGAGTATTGTTTGCTACGGGTATGTTACTTGGAACCCTGACAACAAGATTATAATATGGCTAAACATTAACAGAAATACAATCCTTTCTTTGAAACATCTATGCTGCACCAGCTTAACTATGTTCCAATGAGATAGAATTCAAATCAAATGAAATCAAATTTCTTTATTACAGACCTTGACCAGCCTTTGCAGTAAAAGAGTACAGTAAAAAGGGAAATAATTTAGTGCAACATTTTTTTGTTGGATAGAACTAAAGGGAGTAATATTTTGTTTAGCTAGTAGAGTACATCTCACAAACTGAAGTCTTGACATTTGTAAGGTATGAGTAGGAGGAGCTGAAAAAACTTTCTTTTTCAGTTTCAGTCAGGGAAAAAGCGCTGCTATTTTTTCTTTGAAAGTTTTGTTCATACTGCCCAAATAGTAGAATCAAAGCAGTTTATGGAACAACAGAACAGATACAGATTAACAGAGTTGGCAGGGACCTTGTAGGTCATTTAGTCCAACCCCCTGCCCAGCAGATCCTACACCATTTCTGACAGATGGCAGTCCAGTCTTTTCTTGAAAGCTTCCAGTGATGAAGCTCCCACAACTTCTCAAGGCAAGATGTTCCATTGGTTGATTGTTCCCACTGTTAGAAAATGTCTCCTTATTTCCAGGTTGAATCTCTCCTTTGTTCAGTTTTCATCCATTATTCCTTGTCTAGTCTTCATGTGCCTTGGAAAACAGCTTAACCCCTTCCTCTCTGTGGCAGCCCCTCAAATATTTGAACACTGCTATCATGTCTCCCCTGGTCCTTCTCTTTATTAAAGCAGCCACATCCAGTTCTTGCAACCATTCATTGTATGTTTTCCCCTCCAGTCTCCTAACCTTTAGAAGGGCAGATCCTGAAGATGAAATTCAAATACTTTGGCCACCTAATGAGAAGGAAGGACTCACTGGAGAAGAGGCTAATTCTGGGAACGATTGAAGGCAAAAGAAGAAGGTGATGACAGAGAATGAGGTGGCTGGATGGAGTCACTGAAGCAGTTGGAGTTAGCTTAAATGGACTCCAGAGGATGGTAGAGGACAGGAAGACCTGGAGGAATGTTGTCCATGGGATTGTGATGGGTCGGCCATGACTTCACAACTAACCACAACTCCTAATCCCCTTTGTTGCTCTTCTCTGCCCTCTTCCTAAAGTCTCCACATCTTTTTTTATTGTGTGGTGACCAAAACTGGAAACAGTACTCTAAGTGTGGTCTTACTAAGCCTTCATAGAGTGATATCACTACCTCCCTTGATCTTGAGCAGAAATGAATGCTCAGAAAGCACAGGAGGAAAACAGTGGAATCATCATTAGCACCTTTAAAACCACAATCTTTTTTTAAAAAAAGTAGAGTGCAGATCAGCTGGGAAAGGCTTTCCAAAATGTTGGGGACATCATGGAAAACTGCTCTCTATGATGCTTTACCCTCTTAATCTTGTGGGATGTGAACACTGCACATTTTCTCTTGAGCAGATCTGAGAGGCTGGTCTGATTTTAATATCAGCAGAAATTCATACAATAATCCCAATAGTATATTGGTAAAAGTTTGAGGATAATGTACCTGCAAACCTTTTAAAATCATTTCTTAAGTTGGCTTATCTCTTTCTTTCTGTTTTATTGGCTTTCAAGTACAGGCTTTTGAAGAATAGAACAAGGCCTGTAATAGCTGAATGAAAGATATTTCTGGAAGCCAGCAGCCCAAATGAACTGTGAAGCAAAGAAGCATTCTTTGTTATCCATTTTATTTCACTGTCTTCTCATTCAAAGTGAATTATTCCCTCTGAGGTCCTTAACATCTATATATTTTAGGCCTGAGATTTACTTTAAAATAAGTGGAACTGAGGAAAGGTTTGTTGTATCTACTCCTCTATCTGAGACACAAAGGCAATATATATAAGAAGCTGTTTTATTGCTTCACATTATTTCAACCCACATGACAAAAGAATTTTTTATTTGAGATAAAGAACATTGAAGAAATCTTCAGATAAACAATGCCTCTAGTTCATAGGCTTACTTGGTATATAAAAGGATCATTATCTTCTATGTTTCTCAAATAATTCGACTTAAAAAGTTAAAGGTTCCCCTCGCAGATACTGTATATGCTAGTCATTCCCAACTCTAAGGGGCAGTGCTCATCTCCGTTTCAAAGCCAAAGAGGCAGCACTGTCCGAAGATGTCTCCATGGTCATGTGGCTGGCATAACTAAATGCCAAAGGTGCACAGAACGCTATTACCTTCTCACCAAAGTGGCTCCTATTTTTCTACTTGCATTTTTTAATATGTTTTCAAACTGCTAAGTTGACAGAAGCTGGGACAAGTAACGGGAGCTCACTCTGTTACGCGGTACTAGAGATTCAAACCGCCGAACTGCCGACCGTTCTGATCGACAAGCTCAGTGTCTTAGTCACTGAGCCACCCTGTCAATTTACTGGGTAAATTTGACTTAGGCACAGATAAATATAGAACGAATAGAAGTCAACATCCTAAATACTTCTTTACAGATCCTTGAATCTAGCAGCTGCTATTCTTAATATTGTCAATATTGATAATGAGATTATTGTCTTTCAAAGCTTACAGAATTGAAGGGCTCTGAATTGCCACCAAGTGGCAATACACCCTTCTTCCATCCTATTTGGGAAGATGCAAGTTACTTCAGTAACTTCAGTTCTACAGTAAATGTCTAGGGAGATTGTCAGTCATCCAGATCATAGTTGTCCCAAAGGTGCTTTTATTTCAAGAGATAAC